>NW_007726140.1:445725-574021 GCF_000696425.1 Galeopterus variegatus | reverse complement strand
TTTTTAAAACCATTGGGCTTTTAGCTTTTGGTGGGCAAAGGAAGGACTGAGGTATTGACCAACGGTTCACCCCCCCTCTTTCCTCCCTTGGTGTCCAAAGATAAGGTAATCAGGTGAGCATACTCCTTTCCTGGAACAGGGTGAACTTTGGGCTCTTTGGAAAGTCCCTTCCCCCTGGCAGTGGAAAGTCCTAATCTTCTGGCGACAGAAAGTCTCAAGCACCTAGTAACGGAAGGTCCTAAGTATCTGGTATTGTTTAGCAAAAAGGTTGGGGGTTATCTCTACCTCCACAGCATCTTCAACTCAACACAACCAAAATCTAATACCACGTCGTGCATTTACTACACGGGTGAATGCTACCAACCACCACCTGATTACCCAGTACAGAAAACTGGGAGGCATCCTTTACTCCTCCTTCTCTTTTACTCCTCATATCCAATCGGTTGCCAGGCCTGATTACTTCTAAATTCCAAATCTCTCTGGGATCTGTCCATCTCTCCATAACATCCACTGCTGCCAGTCAGGCCTCCATCATTTCTCACTTACGTTACCAAAATATACCACGAACACAGTTCTCTGCTGCCAATCAACAAATGTGCCTCTGACTGGCTCTCCAGGCTGCTGTCAAAATGATAAATAAAACTCTTCAGAAAAATCAAGTCTTTTCCCTTTATAATTCATTTCCTGAGTACCTGACCAACTACCTCACCTGAAACATCAGCCACACAGAAGCACACATTCATGCAAACATAGTTCCCTCAGCCAAGAAAAGCTCTCCTACCCTCTTCACCTGGTTAACTACCACTCATCCTGACAGACCCCTGAGAAAACCTTCTCTGACTAGACCTGCCTGGGTTAGATAACCCCTTTCTGCCTGCACATCACCTATGTACCTATCTAGCATTGATCATTCATACCGCAGATTTTTGTTGTAGTTGCTGAATTATTAGTCTCTCCCACTAGACATGCATTCTTTGGAGGAAGGACATTTGTCTTATTAGACTTTGTATATACAACTATAACATATTTGTAATATTAACAAATGAATATTCATAAAGGAACCTTATTCTTTACCAAGTATATTTAATATTTAATTCTAAGGATAAAGAGAATAGATAAATAAATAATCTCACTGATTATCAGTACCAGAGAAACTAAATGGTTATTTTTCATGAGAGACCTCAGATTTCATTTTCTTACAAATTATAAAAGGGGATTTTCTCCCCCTCAAATTGAACAGTGTAGGGATTTGGGATCACCACTGGCCTCTTAGATCTCTTCTTCCACCTCTTGCCCAACCCTCCAGCACCTCACCTTCAGACAAATGCTTTAAGCAGCACTGGATTTTGGAACAAAGATTAGATGTTCAACTATTCAAAAGCAGCATCCTACTTAAATCTCAATGATAAAAGAAAGAATAAAGGTTAAGCAGCAGCTTCTTGTGCTAGAAAAAAACAAGTTCCTTGTATTACATCATGTCAACAAGAGTGAACTAATCAAAATAAGCACTTGGCAGCAAGCAAGCCTTTTTTCAAGTGGTAAACATACATTACACCACAGGGTTTCTACACCTATTTCTGAAGGGTATGAAAGTGGGAGGGATTAAGGTAGATTCTTATACATAGCATGTGCTTCTAAGGAGACATGTGGAAAGAAATTTTCTTTGTAAGATTAGCACAATGCTTCCATTCTAGAATTGTTTAAACCTGCCCCCAGCTGGATAAAATGGGGATATTACCAACTAAGTCTGATCTCATCAACCAATCACAGGTCATCAAAACAGTAGTATGTCAACTGAGAGTTTTTGTAGTTCAAGTAGAAAAACTAAGCTACATTCTACATGAGTACATTCTGCTTCAAAAACTCCTATATTGTTCAGTCTCGGCTGTCTTATTTTCAAATTTTAAAAATTTAGAAATAAACATATTATGCATTTTTAGTTGTCAATAAAAGAGACATCCAAATTACTTTGATGATCTTTTCTCCCATGGAATTTGCAATCCCAGTGATAACTTAGTGAGATATCATGTCTCATGTCCACAGAACCTGCCCACTTTGTGTAGAAAGCATAAGCTGTCAAGTATTATTGCCCCCCACCTCAACACATACTAAGTCATTAGGCATAATAGTTGGTGTAAAGCAGATAAGTGGGGTAGTTAGGACATCTCTAAGACTTCTGTTGAAGGTTCCCAAGTATAATAAAGACAGACCCAAAGTCAACTTTCCTGTAGTTTTAGGAAATGTAATATGCGGCCAGCCAGCTGTGAAGAAAAAAAAAAAAGAGCAACAAGGTATGTGATGCTTTCTACCTAGCTTCTAAAAAGGACCCTGAGCATAAAGGAATGTCATTTCTTCTGTTTTGGATATTCTCTGATGCGAGAATTCAAACCAGCACCTGATTTGGTAAATACACAAGCATTTCCATCATTTCCAGTCTTAAGGGCAGTGGTAGAAACTATACAATACTCAAACTTTTAAGCATTAAAATTCAAACATAATCCCTTTAATATTGGCTTAAATCTAGAATTTCATTCATGTTATTAAGTTAAAGGTTTCATTAAAATACTTTAACATTGTCTTACATTTTTAAAATATTTCAGTTATTTCTGTTAAAATGAATCAACCATCATAATTCTCCCACTCTAAGGGCATGTCAATTGTGAAGAAAACGTAGCAAATGGAGGAAATACACTCTTTACAATACTAATGTCTAGAGTTAAACATTTTAGAAATTCAACCTAGAATAAATGACTTGATCCTTTTGCTACCTCCAAGGGGTTTTAAATGATGACTTTCATGTGAATGTTAGTTATAACATTTTAGGCTATCAGAGCTGTCAAAATTTATTATTGTATATTTAAATGTAAGTTAAATATATATACATATAACTTCATAAAAGTCACTTATTATAATGTAAGAAGAAAAGCAATATTATTACATATGGGCACCATACAGATAAATAAAAGTGTACACTTTAAAATATTGAATAGGTTAAATTGCTGTGGAAGAGATCAAATACATATACTGGAGGCTTAATTAAATCTGTAATAGCAGTAACAAATTCATCTGGAATTCTTCCTACAAGTAGCTACAAGAACTACAAATAAATATAAAGAGAGAGAGAGAGAGAGAAAGAAAGAAATATTTATATCTCTCTATATACATGTCTTACAACAGCCCTAAAATTAGCACCATTTTGATGATGGAGAAAACAGACTCAATAACTGTGTTGCTTAAAGTCAGAGTCAGTGAAGTAATGACACAGACCCGCAGCTGTTTTATCTCACTTGTGTATTAAAAAGCTAACAGAGCAGTATTTTTCTCTCTCTCTGTTGTATGTTCCTAAACTCCATGGGGAGAACGTAAGCTGCTGGAGAACAGTGACTTCTGTCTGTCCCCACTCCCCATCTCCACATATTGCCCACACCTATAACAGTGCCTGGCACAGCATGTACATTTGTTGAACATTTGAATGGGAGAATCTGCCCACGTGTATTCAAAACCACAGGTCATAGATGTGTCGTAGAACAGCTGTCATCAAATTCTGTAGTGTCAGAAAACATATTTGGTGAGAAGAGTACAGAGCACAAGAGGGGAGGACAACCTTGCCCTCACCATAAGGCATCTAAAGAAGTTGCTCCAAAGTGTTGAGTAGAAGCATCAAAAGAAGACAGCAAAAACTCAGGACAGATGGTTGGACAAGCTATGACAATCACTGGGCTTAGCACAGATGGAAAAGCAACACCAGAGTAGAAAATCTTTGTCATCCAGTCACAACTGCGACATTACCAGTGAGCAGTGGGAAAGAACATCTTGGATGCAGTGACAATCCCTGATAAACATAAGGTGGGCACTGGGAATAAGGCAAGGGGGGAAGAAAGAACACAAGAATGGAGTAGGAAGAGAGAAAATGCTATAGGAGAACCTGACATATAACTACAATTGGTAAGTCAGATATTCTCATAAGCAGAGGGCTCTGTGGCTTCTTTCTACTCATCCCTGTCCTCTGCCTTCCATGTAGTGAACAGCTTCAAATTTCCCAAAAGTGTGGCCATGAAGATGAATTGCCTCTTGAAAAAAAGGATTGGAGCCACACAATGCCATATGGTGTTAGCTTCAAGAGTTCCTCATCTTAAAAAGAATTCCCTACTTGCAGTAATGGTGTTTTTTCTGGAAGAGGTTTTCAGCTCACTATTCATATAAACAGGTATTTCTGATACAGAATTTGTGGCATGCTACAAGGTCCTCCAAGGCAGGAAGTGACATCGACAGAAAGTAGGCCAACTCTATAGGATTTAAGATACCTTCATAAATAGTTCTGAGCAGCAGAACAGGATGCTAATTAATGAATAGACTCCACCATTTCTCTTCTCCCTTCCCTTATTAACACCACTGCTACCCCTGATGCAAAGTCTGCAGCAAATGACTACAAGCCCAACACCCCACAAAAATGATGCCTGAGCAGCCAAGTCGAGCAAAGGAATGCCCCAAGCTCAATATGTGAAATCAAATATGAACTTTACCAAACCCAGGAATTTTTCTTCTCTGCTTTGGAAAAAATCAACACCAAAACCAAATTTACCTTCCCAAGTCATAAAAGACATTGTCAGGATCTTTACCTAAAGAGCTAAGCCGGCCCTCAGCAGAGGCAAGTCATGGGGTGACGGCCATGCTCTGTGCTCTGCAGATAGCACCAGACCCAGAGGCCACCACGCAGCCCTTCTCCGTGAGTCAGACCTGAAGAGGGAGGTCAGGCTTTCCACACTTGGGGGTCAGCAGGGAAACAGCATCTGGGAGGAGTTTCTCACTCTCTGAAAAGTCCTGAAGTGGTACAAACATCAATATGGAAATTACTTAAGATATAGAAACTATTTTCTCTCTCTCACATACACACGTACAAACACATCATGTGTTATATAAATAATTATATAGTATACAAGATTATGCATGTTTTACATTATATACATCATTATCCATGCAACATTTTATACATATATTATACATATATTTTATGAATACACTATTTTATACATATATAATTATGCATATAATATACACATGTACGTACACATGTTTGTTTCCTATATACAGAACGACAGAGCAGAGTAGGGAAAAGCACTTTATATTCTGAACAGAAGTATTAACTTCTCAATGGTTTTATGATAAGCACCCTAAGTTACTATAAGTAAACAATCAGATTATAATTCTATTCATAAACAAGGGGAAAGGTAGTAATGCACCCTCATTGGAAATAATTACTCCAATGTTCACTTTAAAGTGTACTAAATGCAAGCCTACAGAAATTAAAGCGTAAAGTGTCTGGAAATCGAGTATTTAGAGAAGTAAAAAAAGCTACTTTTAGCCTGGAGAAAGAGACAAAAGAAGGGCATAAGTATCATACTATTTGAAATGCTATCGTGCAAAAGGAGGGACAGATGTGTCCTAGGTGGGTGGGTGAGACCGTGGATGGAAGGGAGAGAAAAATGTAAGAACCACATTCCATACATGTGAACTTTCTTAACAGGCAGGCAAAGAGATGGAGTGAAGGAGCCCTGTGACAAGGAGCAGCACCCGACCAGGAGGGCTGGCTGCGGTGGCTCACTGCTAGAGCCGCAGAGATGCTGTCACTGCACAGGAGAGTCAAACATGGCCTGAATGGTTTGACTGACATTTACAGAGCTATTAATTCCTTCTCTACCTGCCCTAAAGCTCCTAACAAACCGCTAAAGGAGAGATGAAGAAAAAAAGCAGGCTGCCCTGAATAGAGAATGTGCCTGAATAGAGAATGTGCCTGCCAGTGCAGCCCTGCACTCAAGAGATACCCACGCACCCTACCACAAGCTAAGAGGCGCCCTTGATGGTATGCCAGGCCCTCCTACACTCTTTGAGAGCCTCAAAAGCAGCTGAAAACAGGATTTTGCTAATACAGACATAGCTACATTAAGAAAATATGTTCAAAGGACTTAAAATGTGTACTCCCTTCTTGATAAAATGCTTTTTATCAGGACTGGCCTCACATTTCTCCCCTCAGAGTCTCTCTGGATCTTATCTTCCTCTATTGGCTGAGACCACACCCATCTTGGTCACCCCCTAGGCACTCCTCCCCTCACCCCTTTGGTCCTTGCGTCTGATACTTCTCACCCTTGACTGCTTCCCCCCCTCAAGCAAATCAGGCTTCCCTCGACCTCTTTACCCCTCCAAACTACAGCCTTTTCTCTACTGCTTCAAATTTCTTGAAAGAGAGATCTGCATTTGCTGCCTGCCTTCCTTGTTCCCATGTCCCCTCCTTGCTACCTGGCTTCTAAGAGCCAGGCACCCAGCAAGTACTCAATACATGCTGGAGCCAGGCTCATTAAAAAAATGTTAGAGGTTACAATAAATGGATGCTGACTTGGGGTTGGGTGAAGAATGAGTTTATTTTTGAGCAGACAGCAGAACACGCACGTGGACGTGGTAGGTAGTGTTGTAGGAGAGAGGGCCACATCAGTGCTAACGGGGTGCCAGAGCAGGCAGACCACAGAGAGAGGCGCTGGGAGACAGACAGATACACATCACTAGGAGGTTATCAAGGGTCTTTGAAAAGTGGTTTCAGTGATCGGACATACAACTTAAGTTCATAAGTAGCACTGTATGTAGGAATCCCAAGTGAAACATTAACAAACAAGAATCAGGGACTACTAACTACACCGTGGCCAGAGGGGTGGTGGGTGACAGTCACACAGAGAATGCAGGGATAATCCAAGATAAGAAATCTATTCCTCTCATTTACTCTATGACCAAAGAGAAAAATCGTATGATCAGCTCCCCAGATATTCTAAAGACATTTGACTAAAGTTAATATTCACTCTTGAGTAAAACAAACTTTTAATGAAATGGGAATCGATGACTTTTACCTTAATATGATCCCAGTATATCCACCAAAACTCCAGAATCATGATTTATGAGTAACCACTATAAACCATGAAACTTTCATTTCATGAAAAGTCCAACTTCTGAACAGAGAAATGGGAATCACCTAGTGATAGAGAATTCCCCAAAAAGAAATGATAAATGCCTCTGAAAGTTACAAAAAGATGCTCAATCTGACTCATTAGAGAAATGCAACTAAAAATGACAATTAGACACCATTTTTTAATCTACAGATTGGGAAAGATGAACTTATTTGACAACACATTATTAGTGAGGGTCTAAGAAAGAGGCACTGCTCATAAAACCTTTATAGAAGACAGTTTGGCAATATCTATCAACATTTTAAATGCGCATACCCTTTAATTCAGTGATCCCACTTGTAGTAATTTAAATGAAGAGATATACTGTTTGTACGAGCGCAAAATGATGCATGAACAAGGATATTCACTAGACAATTTATAAGCACCAAAGACAGGAAATAAATTTTTATTAATTGGAGATTGGCTAAATAAATTAAGAGTAAGTCAACCCTACACGTATTGATAAAGGATATCTCCAAGACACATTGCTAAATGATAAAACAAGGTATTGGTTAGTGTGCACAGCAGCTGACATTTTTTTAAAAAGGGATATAAATGTACTTTATGCACGTATGAAAAAATGTATAAGAATTGGTAAAAGCTGAAGGACAAAGACAGGAGAAAGGCCTACTTTTCATCATATATGCATTTATACCTTTTGAATTTTGTACTATAAGCATTACGACAAGTGACTTTATGGTCACTCTTGACCTTCGCCCTTTTCTCCATCCCCCAAGTTCAGTCAGTAAGGCCTCTATCTTTAAATTATCTCTGTCACTTTGGTCCTCCTTGCCACTCTCACCACAACTGACATAATGTAGAGACCTTCAGCAGCTTCCTCCTAGGTCATTAAACAGCCTTTAACCATTTTCGCTTTTAAATAACTACCTTCTCTGATCCACCTTATGCACCATTCCTGAACCTACCTTCCTAAAGCACAAGTTTATTAAGCTTCCAAAGACTTCCACCTGGCCTATCAAAGTGCTCCACACAGGCCCAAAACCAAGCCCCCTTCTCTGGCAGGGACTACATCCCACACTCCAGCTGAACGGAACTACAACAGCTGTTTTTTCCATCCTAAGCCTAAGCTCTAGTGGTCTCCTCTATCAGGAATGCCCCATTTCATGTGCATCTCCTTTCCCCATGTGCACCAGCCAAATGGTGTGTGGCCTTCAGCACCCACCCTAAACGCCACCAACCTCAGGAACTTTCCCTGACGACCCATTCAAGATGTGACTGCTCCCTCCTCTGAATGCCATGGACTGTCTCTTTTTGGGCCCTTACACTAGACTGCCTTCCCGGCCCACTTGCTGCTGTTTTCTTCTAAGCATCCGTGCCAATGGGAAGCACCTCACTTCCAGGGCTGCACCTCCTGCTCTGTTCCTGAGTCTCCTGAGCACAGTGATATACCCACAGCAATACACAGCAAGTCATCTGGTGAAGACAACACTGTCCTTCAAATGCCCAAAATTCCCACTGCTCATTAAATGACTTTTTTTTAGGCCATCTTGAATCCATAAGTTTAAATGTACTCATTTTGCATAGTTGTCCACTGTTCACAGTGGCATAATAATGATAAACTAGAAGGTATTAAAAATACTAAATAATTGTTACTGATTCTTTTTGCCTTTTTCAGTGGAGACTGTTAAAAAGTTTAGAATATCAAGCACGTATGAGAGAAAGTCCATTTTACCACCTGTCACTTAAAAGTAATTTTCTAGACTTACTGTTTTCTTAAATGAGAGAAATGACCTGACTCAGGGTGAGCACGTAAGGTTAGTGATGGCTAGGAGCAGTGACTAAATTAGATGGTTTCAGGTCCTTAAGAAGTGTCTACCATTTCCCAATATAAGACAATTATGCATTTCATTAGGTTACAGTCATTTTAAAAGAGGTGATCCTGGAGACACATAGATATCAGTACCATATATTAGTCTGGACAATGACTACAGACAAGAATTTAAAAATCCATCACCAAATTCACAGAAAGTAGGGTAGGGATTACCAGGGGCAGAGGGTGGAGGGAATGGGAAGTTGCTGTTTAAAGGGGCCAGAGTTTCACTGTGAGATGATGAAAAGGTTCTGGAAAACAGATAGTTGTGATGGTTACACAACAATGTCAATGTACTTATTGCCACTGAACAGTTACAAATGATTAAAATGGTAAATTTCACATTATATATATTTCACAATAAAAAAATGAAATCCATCATGAAACATGCCTCTTAAACATTTTATTTTGAAGACAGTAAAAGATATAAATATAGGTTCTTTTTATTTCTAATTTCAACACTTGAATAAGACAGTATAAACAAAACAGCAGGTTACTTTAAATCTGAAGGCTCTAATATATTAATTATTAATGTTTATTCTGTTAATTCCTTTTGTAATCTTTTTTTCTTGTCTTTTTTCATGACCGGCAACGGATCGCAACCCTCAGTGTCATGCCCGTACCGGACCGGGACCAGCAACGGGATCGCAACCCTCGGTGTTGCTCCCGCCCCTCGCTCAGCCAGTGAGCGGCCGGTCTGTATGTGGGATCCGAACCCTCGGCGGGAGCGCCAGCGCACTTCCCAAGCAGCGCACTGTAGCAGTGCGCCACCGGGCCGGCCCTCCTTTTGTAATCTTAACCTTCACTTGGACAGTGCTATTATTAAAGTTTAATCTGATCTTTTTTTTTTTTTTTTTTACATCCTACTCTTCATTGGAAAAGCTTTCAGCCTCCCAGAATAATCCATGCTGTGTAGTCATAAGGCAGCTGTTGCATAAGTACCTGCCCACAGCGGTGAGCCATGCAAAAATACCACAGAAGGCTTGCACGCAAAGTCCATCCAACACTTATTCCTTAATAAGTCACCCCTCAAACTAAAGCCCAGGATGTCTCCTGCCAATTGGTAGAATGCAATTAAAATAAAAACTAAAAATAAAGAATGGAAAGAAAAATGCAATGGCAATACTAAATCATAGAATGTCACTAAGGACACAAGATCTTCTACTTCTATGTACATCTCAAATATAAAACACACCTACTATGTTCTGTAAAATGAATTACACACATGTTACTACTTTTCAAAGGACTTTTCAGCTTCAGAAATGTTTAATGGCATAGTAGTGGTAATATTTTTAAATATCAGAAACTAATAAAATCACATCCTCAAGATCTGTGCTGTCCAATACAGAAACCACTAGACACATATGGCTACTTAAATTTAAATAAGTTAAAATGAAATAAAATTAAAAATTCAGTTCCTCAGTTGCACTAGTAACATTTCAAGTGCTCAAGACCCACATGTGGGTAGTGGCTGCCATGCTGGCCAGTGCAGATATGGAACACTTCCATCATCACAGGCTGTCTACTGGACAGCGCCGCAGGAGACCATAAGGGCCTTTTTCTGAAGCAGTAACAGCATCTTCATTCATCTATTCCACACAAATGTTTGCTGAGTTCCTACTACGTGACAGGGACTATACTAGTTGCTGGGTATAGAACAGCAAATGAAACTAGCAATTAAAGTAGGAGACAATTAGAAACCTAAAAAATAGGAGTGAGGAAACCTTATTTTTAGATAAAGAGGAATGTCTAGGGGAGGCCTGTCTGAGGATTTAATGTTTAAGCTAAGCTTAGAAAGATAAGCCTTTCAAAAAGACAAAAACGGAGTTTCCAGATAAAGGGAGCTGAAGTACCAAGGTACTTGAGTGAGAAGGTCTTAGCATGTTCTAGAAAGTAATTTCAGTGCATTTTGCAGCTGTCTCATTAAACTTGAAACACCAAGCAAAGCATTTAACTGACACCCAAATCTATTCCAATAGGGAAGTTAGACAACAGTCCATATATTATCCAAGGCAGTTCTCCTTTTCCCTCTAAATCAACTGTCTTTTTGTCATTTCATTTCTTGAAGCACCAACTTCTGAGTGGGCAGGTGCAGAAAGAGCAATTAATTTTGTTACTTCTGAGCAGAACAGGCTTAAATGAGTTTCTGAATTACTGTGAATTTTAACAACTGTGTTCTTCCATGCCACTATTAACAAGGTTAATAGAGGTATTTTCATCACAGGCTGAGCAGTTTCCATTGAAGGGCAGGTTGTCATCATTTATGCCAAGGGCAAACAATACAAACAGACTTTGAGCAGCAATATCCAGCTTCTGGGATAGACTGTAAACTGGGTAGATGATCTTCTCCCAGTAAATGTAGTTGGTTGCCATGCGGTGGACACCACAGCATTGTCACTACCCCAAAGACAGCTCTCAGTTGGGGGACCTAAAACACTCTCAGCTTTCAAAAGACAGTGCCAAGGGGAAACTCCAAATGGTGAATCCCCTAAGTACCCCTGCAACTCAGGCTCTTTGAATGTCTTTGCAATTTGATATGTCAACTTGACTGAGCCTCAGAGTGCCCAGATATTTGGTTAAGCGTTATTCTGGATACATCTGTAAGGGTGTTTCTGGACATGAATAACATTTGAATCGGTAGATTTGAGTGAAACAGACTGCCCTCCCCAATGTGGTAATCCTCATCCAATGTGTTGAGGGCCCAGAACAGAGAAAAAAGTAAAACTTTGAAAGAATTTTCTCTGTCTGCCTATCTTTGAGTTGGGACATCAGTCTTCTCCTGGTCCTCAGGCCTTCAAACTTGAACCGAAACTCACACCACTGGCTCTCCTAGTTTTCAGGACTTTGGATTTGGACTGCAACTTACACTATCAATTCTCCTGGATCTCCAGCTTGTTGACTACAGATATTGGGACTTCTCAGTCTCCATAACTGTTTGAGCCAACTTCTTTATTTTTTTAAATTAATTAATTCCTTCCTTCATGCATTCATTCATTCATTTATAAAGAGAAAGACAACCACAATAATACACCCAGCAACTCACTCAACCCTATCTACATCACCTTGTCATTCTATTGTCTTTTCGACTCAAGTTGCTTTCTAATATCAAGTCCTGGCTGATACATCATCCTCAGTGCAAGCTTCCTTTCAAAGACCTACACAAAGCATCTACAAAATGCACCCCCAAGACCTCTGAGCAGAGCAGGGACAGGAGGGCCATGAGGAAGCGATGGAGACATTTGTCCTCTTGAGCACGGAATGCCTCCTGAGGGGGGTGGGAGACATTATTTAGCTTCCTCTCTACTTAATGGGAGCCAAATCATCTAGGCATTTCCCTTCCTACTGCATTTCTTTCAGAAAGAGATAAACAGAACATCTTTTGCCAGAAAAAGCTGAAGTGTTTGGTATTGGGAAGCAGGGGGCGGGACTCTTAAATACCAAATTATTTAAGAGTCAAATGTGGAGATTATGCTGCTTATGTCAGGTTTTCATTTTTTTTTTTTATAACTTTAATGAAGAAAAGACCCAATGCTAACTAAACAGAAAAGCCAGTGAGGTTGAATAGTCATGAAAGATAATATTTAGAAATGTATTTTAAATCCACACAGAATAACATCTATTGGGTAGAGACATTTCTGCCTGAAAATATTTCAGTTATTAAAATTAAGCTTCTTTCAAATAAAGTATGTCATTAACATTATCATTTTGGGTGAGAGACTTTGTAAAAACACTTCATTTTACTGTATTTTGAAGAAAACAATCTTCTGCATTAGAGTACTATATGAGTTAAAAAATAAAAACAAAAAATTAAAACTTATCTTCCTATCAGATCACAACAATCATGGCAACAACACCAAGCATTCCTCACACACCCTCTTTATTTCAGAAAACCAAAGCAGAGTAATGAGAATATGTTCTTTATCTTTACAATGTCCCTAGTTATAAGGAGAGAACAGATTATTTCAGTTCCAATTTAAACTAAAGAAAGTACAGCTCCCTGGCTGTCCAGTTAGCTCAGCTGGTTTAGAGCACAATCATTATAAAACCAAGGTCAGGGATTCAGGAAAAGAAAAGAAAAGAAAGTAGGAAAAGGTCATTTGGTCACAGACCACACAAACTGGGAAAGACCCCAGGCTCAACTCTGACCTTTCAGGGTTAAATTCAATCCTTCCCCATTTCAGGATTATTCTGTAACAATTGAAGACGTCAACAGTCAACTGCTTTATTTGAGGTTATAATTTGGATTAATTACAGATGAAGTATAACTTGGAGGAGAAAATATTTTAAAAGATTAGGGTTCTATTCCAAACAGTGCAGGATACCAACTCTTAAGTTTCCATTCCGCTCAACACTTTCTGCATTTACTTAGTGCGGATATCCAAAATGGGCTGGGCACAATGATATTCCTTAAAATGTGGATGTAAAAATTAACGATTTGGTTTTAGGATTTTATTGCAAAAAAAAATTGAATATTGCTGAGCAAGGGAAAAAAGCCAATGTTCTTCCCTATTATGAATAAATTACTATTCATAAAGATTCAAAAAAAACCCCAAGAGTCTCACAAATTATCTTTTAAATTTTAAATATATTCACTCTAACCCTGGTATTTCTGATAATATGTTACATAAAAATGGATTTTAGCTCCAATATTTCTAGCACCCTTTATACCTACAGAGATTATTTGGAAAATGGTCTCTTTAAGAATAAATTTACAAAGCATTTAGAAGTTGGCATTCCTTATCTTTAACAAGTTTTACTACATTTATCTGCTTCTGAACTTGTACCGTTCTCATAAATAAAAAGATTTGTGTTACTATAACTAAAAAAAAAAAAAGACTCCACCCTTTTGGAATTGGTATCCATTTTGTTTTCCTCAGAAATGTAATTGATACATTGTCTATTTGATGGAAGCCTGAGAGACACATAATCTCCTATTAATAGGTTTCCACTCACATATATCTATATTTCTAAAAGTGTTTTATTAGTATATTTAAATGTTGGTATTTAGCACAAAATGTTCAAGACTGATTGCCCTCATTAAGCAATATCCCATTTATCAAAAAACAATGTTCTTCTTTGTCCATTAAATGATTGTTGCCTTGAACTTGGGGGAAAAAACATAATTGAAAAAATACAGTCATTCCAAAACCTCTTAGTCAATGTAGTTTGTTTTAAAAGCAAACCATTTTGCAATTTTAAGCTGCCCCTTATTTAATGCTTTGGTTTCTTTTGAAGTCTTTCAAGTCAAACAAGTACCAATAAATCTGAAGAAAATACTGTGAACCAGCTCCTGCCTACAAATGCAAAAGGTTTGAGTAACACTAAATTACACACTAAACTGTGCCTCTATCCTGCTCTTCAGTCACCATTTGCTCAAGGAATGACAGAAAGGTGGTTAATTAGAGCAGTTTCTATTTGAATTAGGCTTAAACACTACAAGAGGAAAAATAATTTCTCCTTATACCACAATATTGAGGTTGGATATGGAGCATGCTAAACCTGCACTGGAGAAGCAGATGTAGATTTTATTTCAAGTTATAGCAATAATATATACTTGTTCCTGTGCTACCTGATTTATAGGGATGGGACTGGACAGGTAGTGAGGACCAGTCCTTCCACACCCATGGTAGCTTCTGGACAGCCCCTCACGCCCTCCTCTTCCTCGATGCTCTGATTCCCCCACAGGCCACTCCCTTCCTGCCAGGCCTTCTCGTACTGCTCTTTCCATCTTCTACGAACAGCCTGGTTTCATTTTTTCTGTGTCTTTGTGTTAATAATTGTGCACATCACCCTTTGCTTATTTGAGAAGATTAAATCAGTTTGAGCTACAGAGCAAACTGAAGTCTGGAATACTTTAAAAAAAAATGAAACTGATTTGCCAATATTTACTGTGTACTTAAAAGAGTTGCTTAGGGAGATCTACAGAGTTCATGAAGGCAGGAGAAGCCACGATGAGAGGAAGAAAGGACCGCTCCTACCATTTTGAGCCAGGCTGGAGCTGGTGAGCACTCGGTGCAAGAGCTGGCAAAAGCTGCAGCTGTGCCCTTCATATGAAGTTGCTTGGAGGCAGCAGGGGAGAAGAGGGACTTGGCGACCCCCAGACCAGCAAGACCACTAACAGGGTTTCCATGGACCCACATAGGAGCGAGAGGCCACAGACAACTGAAAAACGGACGAACTCAGAGGCCAGTGAGACATCACAAAGGACCAGCATATGCCCCATCCCACAGGAAGTGTTTAGAGTGTGGGGGTTGCGGGAGACAGGCCCACTGGGGAAACATTAGGGCAGAGCATGGACAGCTGATCTGCCCACCAATCAGCACAGGCCTACTCAGTGGAGACTGGTCAGGAATACAGATCTGCCGGGGGTGCAGTTTGTTGAGAAGATGCAGGTCCAGACCCAGAGTTTCCACACAACCCAGGTGTACCAGAACTCACAAGACCAGAAGTACATACAAGGTCAAAAATTAAAACCCAATATGCACAAAAAGCCTTCCCCAGGCAATCAGCAGCAAAGCAGCGATTTAAGTCAACTACAGGGCTCAAGTGCTGATCCCCACAGGAATTTCCCCCATTTCTGAAGTAAGCAAAGGACAACAAATTAGTTCCAATGTAGAGTTTAAGTGGTGGGAACAGCAAATAATCCAACACAGAACTGAAAGAAAAAACAAAATACCCACAGATCAAAGTTTGATATTAACTAGTAAAGGTCTAACACCACCAAAGAACACATAAAACCTAGAAGGACGGGAAGTCCCCTGGGCTCCCAAGCCAGGGAGGAGTGAGGGCAAGGGGCCTCAGCCACACACCCCCAATGACCACACCCAGCCCAGTGACAGCAACCAGGCAACTGCCAGAGTGCCCCAGGTTCCCAAGATGGGGCAACGGGGCACCAAGGGCCTCAGCCATGCCCCCCAACACTGCAACAAGCCCAACAACCACCAAGCCGCCACAGGAAAGCCCCATGCTCCTGAGCCAGTGATGGGGAGCTGAGGGCCTCTGCCACACCACCCCAACATCTGCAACCAGCCCAGCAACAACCACCAAGCCACTGCAAGAAGCACCCCAGACTTCCAAGCCAGGGTGTTGGGGGACTAAGAGCCTCAGCCATGCCCCCTCGACATCCATAACTAGCTCAGCAACAAGCACTGATCCACCATGGGAAACACTCTAGGTTCCCAAGCCATGGCAGTGGCGTGCCAAGGGTTTCAGCCACGCACACTTGACATCTGCGTTTAGCCCAGCAACTACTGAGCAATGATTGGAAGCCCCCTGGGGGCCCCCTGCAGGAATGAGGTGGGTGCCACAGGCCTCAACCATGCCACCCCTCTTTCCTCCTTCTCCCACCCTATTTCTTTCCCTCCTCCTCTCTCACTCTCCCACCAACTGCTCCACAACAACATCTGAGAATGTAAAAAAATAATTATATGAATAAATAAATAAATTTTAAAAATTAAAAAAATAAAAATGAAGTGCTTGGCTGTCATCCATTGAAGAAACAGAGAAGATAAGAAAGAGCCTTTCTTTGCCCTCAAAGATTTAACAAGGCCAGACTTGAAAGATTCCAAAATTAGGTAAGGACAATTACTGTGACTTTATCAGAATCATATATCCTGGAGCAGTACTAGGGACAGTGGTTCTCAATCATGGCTGAAAATTAGAATTACCTAGGAAGCTATTTAAAATATCTCTGTGAAGACACAACCTCCAGAGATTTTTATTTGGGTGTGTGTGTGTGTGTGTGTGTGTGTGTGTATGTGTGTGTGTGTGTTTTCTAAGGAGGGAGGCAAGCTCTGACAGTTTTACAAGTATCTGGTGGTTCTACTGTGTAGCCATAATCAAGAACTATGGCCCTAGTCTGTCAGTTCACAAATTCCTACCACTGCAAAGGCCCAAGAGTACTCAAACTGGTTCTCAAACTGTCAAGAGGTGTTCATTTCAGACCTGGATTTCATGAAATACTTGGCATCCTTCCCATAAATTCCTTTTTATTTTTTCTTTATAAGCACCTTTAGATAATCATTTTTAAAAGTATTTGGTTTTCCAAGCCACCCATGGCTCACTTGGGAGAGTGTGATGCTGATAACACCGAGGCCGCAGGTTCGGATCCCTATATGGGGATGGCCAGTTAGCTCACTTGGGAGAGCGTGGTGCTGACAACACCAAGTCAAGGGTTAAGATCCCCTTATCGGTCATCTTTAGGGAAAAAAAAAAAAGTATCTAGATTTCCCAATAACATCAGTTATAAATATCACTTCATGTGAAAATTTTATTCGGAGTTAATTACTGAGATGAATCAAAATGTTATTCCATAAAAATAAAAATAAAAATATTTTGCAAAAAAGTAAGAAGCAATACTGGCCATTTTCAGAGAGCTCCTGAAATTACCTTCACACCTTCTACCGAAAGTTTTGCTCTGACCAGTTCAACAGCAGGCTAAGATATAAATTTAGACCTCTGTATATGCAACATTAGATTTTGCTTTATAGAGTTGCTGTTAGAATTTGAAAGAATGAGGCACATATGTTTCCAGAAGACTGATTAAATGGTAGCAAGAAGTCTTGGTGCGATGTTAACTGTCACATATTTCAAGATTACGGACAGGATCACTTCTAAAAACTGCGTAAGAAAGGAAAAGTTCAAGTACAGGACTTGTTTTGCTTTAAGAGTAACTTCTCTCTAATGTCAAAGGGACTTACCAAGGGGAGCTCTGAACATATCTAGCCCACAGTCATCAGAGTTGTTCCTGGAATGCTCTGATGTAGAGATAAAGGTGACAATTATTTTTACTCATGGTATTTACATCAACCTACTGAATTCAGGGACACATCATGGCAGTACTGATAAGAAATGACAAAGGCAAGAAAGAGAAAAAGAATAAACAACAAATAAGAAATGGCAAGGGCACATCTGCATGGGGGCAATAAACATAGATGGGTACCTTCTGCCATTTCAGTCAGTTGTCTGACCTGGTCCTGATGACAGTGGTCTCTATCCTGGTGGCACATTAGATGTCCTTGAAGCTTTTTATTGCTGAACCCTATTCTCAGAATTTCTGATGATTTGATATGGGTAGAACCCAGGTATCAGTATTGTTTTAAAGGGTCTTGGCTTTCTAATGTGAGGCCAGCCTAGAGAACCAGTGGGCTAATAAGACCAAAAGGTTATCTGCCTGTCATGTGGCCGGGGATCACTCAAAGGACACAAGATCAGATGAAGACAGGTCTAACCTACACGGTTGGTTAGACGACTCAAACCCTGGTCTCTCTCCTAGACAGAAATATAAGGAGAAGGCAGCTTATGAGAGAAGGAAGAGCTTCAGCTTACAGTCAGGCTGACATGAGTTCAAATCCCAGCTTCGCCATTAACTAGCTATGTGACCTTGGGCCGATTAGTGAGAGTTCTTTCAGCCTCACTTTTCCCAGATGTAAAATGGGACTCATTATCTCTCATCAGGGTTTTACCAAGATTAAAATGAATAAGATGTGAAACAACTATTGCAGTAGTTATTTAAAAATGAGACTTGTGTCAACCTCTGAGCAATCGAAAGTAGCCACTGGCAATAAAGAAGAGAAGCATCCTTTAGCTCTTCTATTCACACATAAGAAGCACTCAATAAATTATTTCTCAAATTTTCATACCTATAGCACAAACACCATATTTTTTGGAAGCCAGTAACAAAGATCTCTCATGGCCAACTTGTGGCAAGATCATATCTTACCTGTTAAACAAAACTGCCAGTAATGCCAAATTTGAAAAAAAGATAGAAGTGATGAATCTGAATGTCAAAAGAAAGGAGAAAATTTCAAGAGCTTCAGCCCTGCTTCTAGAGAAGAATGGAATACTTAGCCCAGGGGCAAAGAAGGAATCCAAATCTCAAAACAAACATGTCCCTGTGGCTTTAGAGTACTACAGCTTTAGGCTCAAATTCCAGCTTCAACACTTTAGTAAGTCACACACCCTTTAAGCTTTAATCTATCCATCTATTAGACAAGGATAGTGCCATCTTAGAGTTCTCATAAAAACTAAAAGTGGGAATGTAGGTAAACGGTATAGCACAAGGTGGACGCTCAGTAAACATGGTTTTACTTCTCTTGTCCTGCCTATATTTTGATTCTGATCAAGAAGTTTCCGATAGAGCAGGCAAGAGAGCATGCCCAAGGGCCTAGGCAAGAGCTGAGGACAGCCCCCTTCACCCAAAAGCAGCCAAGAGAGCACACCCAGGGTCCTAGGCAGGAGCTGAGGGCAGTCCCCCATGCTGGAAACAGGAAAAAGAGCAGGCAAAAACACCACTTCTGTGCAGGTGGCCCACCACAGCCACCACCACAACCATGGCTGCCACAATTGACAAAAGGAGAGTCACCAGAGGAGACTGGAAAAAGAAAAGGACGTCTCTTTCCTCAAAGCTCACTCCAGAGTAATAGAAGCAACTACTCTACCAGATGACCAGACATCAACATAGAGATAGTAGAAATATGAAAACCCAAGAAAATATGACACCACTGAAAGAATGCGGTAATTCTCAAATACCAGACCCTATAGAGCACAAAACCCTTGAAATGACTGAAAAGGAATTCCAAGCAACAATCTTAAGGAAACTCACTGAGACACAAGAAACCTCAGACAACAAAATGAAATGAGAAAAAAAAAATCCAGGATATTAAGGAGGAAATTTACAAAGAGATTAATACCTTAAAAGAGAATGTAGCAGAACTCATGGAACTGAAAGATTCACTCAACAAAATAAAAACCACAACTGATAGTTTAAGCAGCAGGCCAGAACAAGCAGAAGAAAGAATTTCTTTTTTTTCCCCACCCCCCACCCTCAAGAAACAATTTCTGATCTTGAAGATAGTCTTTTTGAGGACAAAAAAAGGAAAAAATAATTTAAAAAATGAAGAAAATGTGAGACAGCTAGCAGACAACCTTAAACGTACAAACATTTGAATCATCGTTGTTCCAGAAAGGGAGGAGAAAGTTAAAGGCATGGAAAACTTATTCAATGAAATAATAGAAAACTTCCCAGGTATAGGAAGAGACACGGAGCTTCAGATCCAAGAGGCTCAAAGATCCCCCAAATTCAGATTCAACCCAAAAAGATCCTCTCCAAGACACACTGAGCAAAGCTCAAAGACAAAGAGAGAATCTTAAAAGCATGAGAAAAGCGTCAAGTCACCCATATAGAAGACCCAATCAGACTAACAGCAGACTTGTCAACAGAAACTTTTCAGGCCAGAAGAAAATGGGATGATAAAAAAAAAGCCCAGAAATAAACTCAAGTATTTACAGTTGCTATTGACTGAATTGTATCCCCCAAAGTTCATATATTAGAAGCTTAATTCCCACTGTAACTGTTGAGGGTAGGAAATCCTATCATGGTAATTGACAGGCAGGGCCTTGAAGAGGTGATTAGATTGTAGTACCATGCCCTAGTAAATGGATTAATAATGGTGGGCAGGGGCATGGTTCTGAGGGCTTTAAAAGAAGAACACATGAGAAGCTCTCTCTGCTCTGGTATTTTTTTGCCATGTGAGACCTCTGGGTCACTATTGCTACAACCAAGACCTTCACCAAATGTGTTCCCTCGACTTTGGACTTCTGAACCTCTGAAACTGTAAGCAATAAACTTTGTTTTCTTTATTTTAAAAAAAAAAGGAGAAGGAGTTTCTGATAAATCATGCTTCGGAAGTATTTCATCTATATGAATCAAACAATTCTCAAGCCTGGAAAGCAAAAATCACAGGAAACCCAATTAAAAGACACTAGAAATGTATCCTTTAGAGAATGGTTTCCCTTTCAGAACTGGGGAATTAGAAAGAGAAGAGAGTAAGATATAAATTGAAATAAAACTGATTATAATTATACTGAATACTGACTTTAAGTCCTTTGTAATATTCCCAATGCCTAAACTTCAAAACTATTGCAAAAATATTGAGGAAAAAGGGTAAGAATGATAATATCATAAGTTTATTTCTTACTCTTTCATATTTAATGAACTGTAATATTCTTCTAAAACTTGTGGTTGCCATCATCTGACCAGATCTCAAAGGGGCACTCAGCATAGGTATAGATTGATTACTAAGCACAAACAAATCACACTAAATTATAATGAGATTCATTAAGGAAATCAGTATCAAACACTTTTGTAACTAAATGATGTGAATACAGAGATGTTTGATCAATTGACAAACAACAGTCACTGACTGATAGAAAAAAAACTCAGCTAGTTTTCTACCTGGTTTATACACCTATGAAATCTAGCAACTTACAGATAATTTTATATAATCATTACTAGTTAAAATAAGAAGTATGAGGAGTAGAAGTATATGAGAAAATAACACGTAAATATCAATGGCTTATTTCTTTCAACTGGTTTACAAAGATCAATGTGCATGCTCTCACTTGAAACATCACAACCAATATCACTGTTACACTGATTTGGCCATTTAAGGGAGAACTGACTACCTGGCACTGTAACTAAGAATTGGTTGAACCGCTCAAGAAGCTCACAGACTACCAGGAAACTAGGTGAGCAATATATAGGTCCCCAACTAAAACACAAGACATTATGACTATCAGAGGACAGTGGAGGAAGTGACTGCTCTACATGGGGGAAGAAGTAACTAAGAGCAAAAAAGATTTCACAGAGAGTGTATCTTCAGTGGCTAACGGCTCACCCTATTAGACACTGTGCACATCTCTTCCCAATTCTTTGCTCTATGCCTTCACATTGGTAGCCTGAAATTGGATATAAATTCCCCCACATGGCCAAACACTATAAATCAGCCACCCCCACTCAATATCAGTTTTTGAACATCTACCAGCACACCAGTGATCTTGATGGCAAAAATCTACTCAGTGGAGACTCCATGTACAAATGACCAGAGGCACAAGAGCATAAATATTCTGAAAGAGCAAGTCATTCAGAATGAGTGAAGTGTAGAGAACAAATGAGGGAGGTATAAAGGATAGGAGGAAGGGAGGAAGAAAAGAAACTTTGGGGCCACATTCTGAGGAGCTAAGACCCTGACTTTTATCCTATAGAAAAAGTAAGGTATATAAAAAGAAGTATAATTAGAGGAGTAATATAATGACATATATATGTGTTATAAACATCACTCTGGAACTCATGGAGAGGTGGAGCTAAAGAAGAAGGAACAGAAAAGATACATTACCTTAAACATCAAGAACATACCTGTGAGTCACTGCCAGAGATAGGTAGGGTTGAGGGAGAAAAAAGCAGCAGTCACTACATTACAAAATACAGAGCTTTTAACACAAGCCACACAGACCTGAACATCAAAAAATGAGGAGCCTTCAGACTATAGGAAATAACCACACCAGAATGGAAGACGCACAGTGATTATTCTTCGGCTCAAGGACTATCCATAGACACCCATGGATGAAAATAAAATTTAAAATGTGTGCAGAGAGAAGAAAATGTTCATTAGAAAAGAAATTTAAAAAAAGAAAATTACCCTAAGAAACAAAGAAAGTAGACAACCCAGCAGGTAGGCCTCACTGCTGCCACCCAACTCCATCCCCAGCCCCGCTAAGTATGCGTTGATCAGAGGCACCCAGCTGGAGAAGCCCAAGATCTGTGGAGACCAGGCGCCCTGTGGTACCAACGCGAGACCAGCAGATAGGCCTCACTTCCGCCACCTGACGCCATCCCCAGCCCCACTGAATGCACGCCAATCAGAGAGGTGCCCAGTTGGAGAAGCCCAAGATCTGCGGAGACCACGTGCCCTGTAGTGCCAGCCTGCAACCTAGCAGGTAGGCCTCGCTGCCGCCACCCAACTCCATCCCCAGCCCCGCCAAGTGCATGCTGATCAGAGAAAGGCCCAGCCAGAGAGGCCCATGATCCTCCGAGACTACGCGCCCTGCGGTGCCAGCGCACAACCCAGCAGCTAAGCCTTGCCACCACCACCCGACTTCATCCCCAGCCCGGCCGAGTGTGTGCTGACCACAGAGGCACTTCCCCTGAGAGGCCCAAGATCCGAGGCAACCATGCATCAGAGGCACTAGTAGGTAACCGAGCAGACACTGAGGCAGCCATACCAAATTGGCAGCCCCAGCAGCATCCTGGCCAGACAATAGTGTCAAACCAGTGGACTGTGAAATCCCCTGCCACAATGACTAACCATCAAAGGAAAGATACCAGAAATATGAAAAATCAAGAAAGTACATGACCAAAGGGTAATAACTCTCAAGCTCTTGATCCTATAGAACAAGAAACCCTTCAAATGTCTGACAAGGAATTTCGAGTGATAATTCTAAGGAAATTAAATGAGATACAAGAAAACTCAGCTAGACAACCTGATGAAATGAGGAAAAGTACACAGGACCTGAAAGAAGAAATGTACAAGGAAATCAATGCCCTGAAAAAGAATATAGTAGAGCTTGCTGAGCTGAAGAATTCATTCAACAAAATAAAAAACACAACAGAGAGTTTAACCAGCAGGCTTGCAGAAGCAGAAGAAAGAACTTCTGACCTTGAAGATGGGCTGTTTGAAATAACACAGGCAGACAATAAAAAAGAAAAAAGAATTAAAGACATTGAAGAAAATCTAAGAGAGATATCAGACAACCTTAAGCGCTCAAATATCCGAGTCATGGGTATTCCAAAAGGAGAGGAAAAAGGAAATTGCATTGAAAATATATTCAACAAAAAAGTGGCAGAAAACTTCCCAGGTATAAGAAAAGAAACATATTTTCAGATTCAGGAAGCTCATAGATTCCCAAATGTATTCCACCCAAAAAGGTCTTCTCCAAGACATGTTATAGTCAAATTGGCAAAACTCAAAGACAAAGAGAGAATCTTAAAAGATGCAAGAGAGAAGCATCAAAGCACCTATAAGGGAGCCCCAATCAGACTAACATCACTTTTCATCACAAACCCTAAAAGGCAGAAAGGATTGGGATGATATATTCAAAATACTAAAAGACAGAGATTGCCAGCCAAGAATAATCGACCCTGCAAGGCTATCATTCCAAAATGAAGGGCAAAGAGTATATTTCTCAGACAAACAAAAACTGCAGGAGTTCACCACCACACGACCACCCTTACAGGAAATTCTCAAGGGAGTACTAGGTTTGGTACCTGAAAAATAACTACCACGGCCATAAAAATTCAAGAAAAGTCAAAACCCAATAGTAAAACAAAAATGGCAACAATGAAGAGAAAAAAAATGTTTATCTACAACCCAAGGAACCAACAAATACAGAAAACAAACAGTGAATCAGAAAGAAAGGAACAAAAGACACTTAAAACATCCAAACATAAATCAATAACATGCTAGGAGTAAATCAACATTTTTCAATAACAACTCTTAATGTAAAAGGCTTAAATTCCCCAATCAAAAGACACAGACTGGCTGACTGGATTAAAAAGGAGGACCCAACTATATGCTGCCTTCCAGAGAAAACCTCACCTATAAACACTCACATAGACTAAGAGTGAAAGGATGGAAAAAGATTTACCATGCAAACAGAAATGAAAAACGAGTTGGAGTAGCTATTCTTATATCTGATAAAATAGACTTTAAAATAAAAACTATAAAAAGAGATAATGAGGGCCACTACATAATGATAAAAGGATTGGTCCATCAAAAAGACATAACAATCATAAATATATACGCACCCAATGTTGGAGCAGCCAGATTTATAAAACAAACTTTATTAGACCTAAAGAAGGAAATAGACACTAATACCATAATAGCAGGGGACCTGAACACCCCACTGTCAATATTGCACAGATCATCTAGGCAAAGAATCAGCAGAGAAACACAAGATCTAAACAATACTCTAGACCAATTGGACTTGGTAGATATCTACAGAACATTCCATCCAACAACCTCAGAATATTCATTCTTCTCATCAGCACATGGATCATTCTCCAGGATAGATCACATATTAGGTCACAAATCAAGTCTCAACAAATTCAAAAAAATTGTTAATGACATATGGGTCCAAGAAGAAATCAAACAGGAAATCAAAAATTTTATTGAAACTAATGAAAACAATGATACATCATACCAAAACCTGTGGGATACTGCAAAGGCAGTACTAAGGGGGAAATTTATTGCATTAAATGCTTACTTCAGAAGAATGGAAAGATGGCAAGTGAACAACCTAACACTTCACCTTAAAGAACTAGAAAAACAAGAACAGTCCAAACCCAAAGTTAGCAGACAGAAAGAGATCATTAAGATCAGAGCAGAAATTAATGAAACTGAAACCCAAAAAACAATACAAAAGATCAATGAACCAAAAAGTTGGGTTTTTGAAAAGATAAATTGACAAACCATTAGCATGGCTAACTAAAAAAAGAAGAGGGAAGATCCAAATAACACAAATTAGATTAATATCCAGAATATACAAGGAACTGAAACAACTTTACAACAAAAAAACAAGTAACCCAATTAAAAAATGGGCAAAAGAGCTAAATAGGCATTTCTCAAAGGAAAATATACAAATGGCCAAGAGACATATGAAAAAATGTTCAACATCACTCAGCATTTGGGAAATGAAAATCAAAACCACACTGAGATACCATCTCACCCCAGTTAGGATGGCTAATATCCAAAAGACTGAATGATAAATGCTGGCTAGGTTGCAGAAAAAAGGGAACTCTCATACATTGTTGGTGGGACTGCAAAATGGTGCAGCCTCTATGGAAAATGGTATGGAGGTTCCTCAAACAATTGCAGATAGATCTGCCATATGACCCAGCTATCCCACTGCTGGGAATATACCCAGAGGAATGGAAATCATCAAGTGGAAGGTATACCTGTTCCCCAATGTTCATTGCAGCACTCTTCACAATAGCTAAGAATTGGAACCAGCCCAAATGTCCATCATCAGGTGAGTGGATACAGAAAACGTGGTATATCTACACAATGGAATTCTACTCTGCTATAAAAAAGAATGAAATACTGCCATTTGCAACAGCATGGATGGATCTAGGGAGAATAATATTAAGTGAAACGAGTCAGGCACAGAAAGAGAAATATCACGTTCTCACTTATTTGTGGGAGCTAAAAACAAATAAATAAATACACATGGATCTAGGGAGAATAATATTAAGTGAAACGAGTCAGGCACAGAAAGAGAAATATCACGTTCTCACTTATTTGTGGGAGCTAAAAACAAATAAATAAATACACAAACAACCGGGGGTTGGGGGAGGGAAGAAGATACAACAATAACAATTCCTTGAAGTTGATAGACAAGCAAACAGAAAGGAGATTGTTGGGAGGGAGGGGGGAAAGGGAGGAGGGAGGGAGGGAGGTTTCGGTAATGGGCCACAATGATCAACCGCATTGTATATTGACAAAATAAAATAAAACTAAAAAAAAAAAAACACAAAAGAAAGAAACAAAGAAAATATTCAGACAAATTGTTCTTCACAATCTAAAGAAAGTTAAAAAAAAAAAAAAGGCCTTGGGAAGGGGCAAGTCAAAGAAGACATACAAGAGATAAAAACAAAAAAGAGAGATTATAAGACAACAGAAGATAAAAAATGAGCTGGTACAGTTCAAGAAATAGAAGACAAAATGAAAGTAATGCAAAAGGAGTATGATATTAGAAGTAACAAGATGTTAAATAAACATGAATAAAAACCAGGCCAGAAGCAGGGAGGACAGGCCTAAGAAGCCTCATAAAAAGAGATGAAAAAGAACAAAAATACAAAAATAACCAGAAAGAAGATGCTAGATACGTACGACAAAAGAGATCTAACTTCACATTATTGGGGTTCCTAAAGAACAAAATCAGAGAAAAATGTTCAAAGATATCATAGAAAAGCAATCACTCCTAAAATTAAGATGTGAATCTGCAAATCAAAAGAGCAGACCATGCCCCAGAAAAAATTAATGGTAAAATTACTGAACCTCAGAGAAAAAAAAACTCACCACACAGGCTCTGAAAGGTAGTAGCGTCATTCACAGCATGGAATCTAGAACCAGATTCCACATTATCATGAGGAAAAAACAAGTCACCTAGGAGGGGAAAAGTCAAGCTGGCATCAGTTTTAAGGCTGGCCAAGGTTTCTTTCAGTACACAGGTAACACATATTCTCAAATATGCAAGAATTCAAGAACATAATACTGAGAAACCCTTTCTTGAAAAATCGGTCACAATATACATGCAAGAAATGGAAAAGTGTTACAAAACAACTGCTTGGTAAGCTCTGAAACCATTCAAAAGAGAATGGCCAAACAACCACTGGAATTACTGGTAACAGAACAGAAAGTTCAAGTTAAAGATCTTAACAACACATGGGCCGGCCCAGTGGCGCACTGGATAGTGCGCCGCTTGGGAAGCGCGGCGGCGCTCCCGTCCGAGGGTTCGGATCCCACATACGGACCGGCTCCCGCTCACTGGCTGAGCGAGGCGCGGGAGCAACACCGAGGCTTGCAATCCCGTTGCCGGTCCCCGGTCCGGTACGGGGGCAACACTGAGGGCTGCGATCCATTGCCGGACACGGAAAAAAAAAAAAAAAAAAAAAAAAAAAAGATCTTAACAACATAAACCAGAGCAGAGCAGAGAAGAAAGGTGGGAGGAAACGCAAATGCACCCCCCATTTTTTTTCTTCTTTCACAGCAACCTTATAGACAAGGTAAAATTAAAACATTCTGCCAAAAAAAAAAATCATAATGACCCAAACATCAGTGTTCCATACTTGATTTGAAGTTCAGCAATCCCTTCAGTTTTATATTTTCTCTCTCTCCTGTTACATTTAAATTAAATTAAATGTTTTTAAAAGTTAAAAATACCATGTGTGGTATGATTCTATCTTTATAAAAGACTTTCAAGCCATCCTTCCATCCACCTAAAAATTCAGAGGCGATTAGAATGAAGTTGACCAAATATAACCACCATTATTTCTAAATTATAAAACATAGGGTGACTTAATTAGTCTCTACTTTTCTATGTGTTTTAATTTTTAAATAATAAGTCTGCATCATTTTCAGAAAGCCGATATGTCAGGACGTTAAACTGAAATTTTGAATGAGGCAAAAATGAATAAATGCTACATAACAAAATGTACAATTTACAAAGGAAATAGGTGAAAAACATTTCGGTAACTGTAGTACTATGATCAGTCCAAAGATACAAAAAGGGGTAGAATGTTGAGAGGGATTTTATGAGGATTCTTTCAGAGGAAGTTTGATGGAGCCTCTTTCCTCCTTCTCTCTAGGAAGAAGGTGTCTATCCCTTTAGCTCAAGGAGTGGGAACTTCAACCACCCACCTTGGGAGAGGGACTCACGTGTGCTCCATGCACTAAGGTAGACCACAAACATGCCCCCAACCAGCTTGGGAACCACTATAAAATGCAATGGGGAAGTCACTGCACCTACCAGCAGTGGGAGTGTTGCACAGGCCAGACAAGGGCAGTATGGATAAGAGCCAGCACTGAGACACTGTAAATCTTGCCAAAGAAAGCACCTGGGCGGGTAAGAGGACAACCACAGAAGCACTACTTCTATGCAAGGGACCTCAGAAGAGCTTGGGCAAAGGGGGGCGTAGTAAGCCAAAGAAGAATCACCTAAATCAAGGAAGCTGGAGTTGGAAGGACCCAGTAGGGATCTTCGGAAGAACCTAGGAAAATGTGCATTAGATATCTAGAGTACTAAGCCACCCAGCTAATGTAGGACCACTGTATTCCTTTACTGTCCTTGCCCCACTCTTCAGCCTTGGCAGGGACCTAAGTGGTAGACAGCCAGCTCAGGGGAAAAGGATAGTGGGGGGTGGGGGGAACAGTCACACAACACCACCCTTTCCTATCACCGGGTCTTTCATCCAGAGGCAGAAGATCACCTCCACTGAACACAATTTTAAAGACAGTGGGAGGAAAAAGTCATGTTTGACTTACATCCCACAGGACACTAGTTCAACATATTGGTTACACATTCAATATCACCAAATCATAGGCAGAAATGTATGGGGGAATGGGGGAGGAATGGGGAAACAGCCAGGTGCACATGTACCTACAAGGTTTCTTTTTTACACTGTAAATCAATTACACTAATAAAACCACATCAACAAAGCAGAGTAGGGAAATAATTAGGACTGACAACTATATAGTCTAAGCAGACCAATTAGGATAGTATTAAAAAGCAGTCAGCATGGAATCTAGGCTAGGTAAGGAGAGAAGTAAGGATGTCAGAGGGATACGTCACAATGAAAAGGTGGTAAGGTCAATGGATTAAGACTTAGAAGACCTAGTGGAGTCAAAGAACTATGGAGTTGGGGGAGCAGAGGGAGTCAGCCGAAATGTAGGAATAGCAGGGTAAGAGAAATGCTTAAAATTGAGATTATGGAAGTTCAGTCAATAAAATGTGTTTGAATCCAAAACCCAGCCAGGCCACTTATTACTTATGTTTCCTCATGCTATAGGATTGTTATGAGCACTAAATAAAGTAAAACCTAAGCAGCTACCCAACACCTGGCACATAATAAGCACTCAGAGTCACACCATTAATGCAAAGGGCAGCTGATGAGTGCATGAACTAGAAACATCAGAGGGGTGAGGGGGAAAAACAACTAAGCTATCAGAGTAGAACCACACACATTTTAAAGTGAGCATTACTTAGTATATTAGTCCGTATTGTGTTGCTATAACAGAAATACCTGAGACTGGGAATTTATAAAGAACAGAGGTTTATTTGGCTTACAATTCTGGGACAGCTGCATCTGGCACTGACCTCAGGCTGCTTATACTCATGGCAGAAAGCAGCAGGCAGCCAGTGGCGGGTACAGGCAGACCACATGGCAAGAGGAAGCAAGAGAGAGAGAGAGAGGGAGGAGGTGCCAGGGTCTTTTAACAATCAGCTCTTGCGGGAACCAATAGAGCGAGAACTCACTCGTTAATCTCTCCACCCCTGGGGGGAGTATTAATCCATTCATGAGGGATCCGCCCCCATGACTCAATCAGTTTCCAACACTGCCACATTGGGGATCACATTTCCACGAGTTTTGGAGGGGACAACACATCCAAACTCTGTCACTTAGCTTCAAATACAAGAATACTGCAGTATGAAGGAAATCCAAAACCGAGGGAAAAAGAAGAAAAAAAATCATTAGTAAATCATGAAACTATAGCACTAGTAGGATATTCCACTGAATTACTGACCAATTAACAAATATTTATTGAATCCCATGGAAATAGTTATTGAATCCTATACAAAGGGCAGTCTAATCATTTATTTCAATATCTATCTGCTAATAATGTATCATTCAGCACATAAGCAAAATTAGAACTAGATTGAAAGTAAAATAGATGGACTTTACTGATTGCTTGTATTTACAAAGAGGGGTGGGAGCTGAGGATGACCTGACCCAGGAGACTGTCCATACAGTGCTGAGAGGTCATGCTTCTGCCACATGATGGGGAGGGAGAATATACTCTGTAGCCATGGAAGAGACCAAAACTATATGGTTAACACGGGAGAAACATCCTGGCTTGATTATGACCTCACCAGGGGTTCTCAAGCTATTCTAGTCTGAGAATAAGTTTTAACTTTGAAAAATTATCCAACTCCGCACAAGATCAGATGTATACTTTCAATATCCACTGTAACTCAAAATTACTTGAAAGCATTAATGAACCACAATAGCTTTTAATCACTGCATATTTTTTATAATCATTACACTATCCGCATGTTTGAAAAGGAGGAGGACATACATACGTTGAAACTTTGGGGGCACACAGGGATTCAGAAGCCCTTGTTTCTGTGGCTCCTATGGTTGCCTAGCATGGGAGCTAGAAACCACAGTTGTAACTGATTGAGCTGACAGGACCATGAATCTTTTAAAATTCATATTCCTCAGCCTAAAATTGCAGAATCCGTAGCATAGCAAGGAAAAAAAAAAAAAATACTGAAGTTGAAAAACAGGTTGGGAGGGATTCTAACAAGATACAAAACCAAACTCAAGCTTCATCAAATTACTGATCAAGCAGCAAATATGCATTAAATGCATATTGTATGCATAGTAATGATCATTCACTGTAATCGTATTTAAGCATCAACACACCAATTATGTAATTTTTCAAACACAGAGCTAAAGAGAATGCAAGATACCCAACTCTTGGACAACCAGGGTTTGAAAATGAAAGTTTACCCAGTGGTAAAGATGCTTACCCAGTTTAGAAGGATGCCAACTACAGAAAATAAAAATTAAATATTAATTATTTTTTAATTTTTCAAGGCTGCTTTTAGGCTTCATACAACCAAATCAAATATGGCATGACATAGTCTGTAAAACTGAAACTTTTTTTTTTTTTTTCCGTTTTGTCTTTTTTCATGTCTGGCAATGGATAGCAACCCTCAGTGTCGCGCCCATACTGGACCGGGACCGGCAACGGGATCGCAACCCTCGGTGTCGCGCCCGCACCTCGCTCAGCCAGTGAGCGGGAACCGGTCTGTATGTGGGATCCAAACCCTCGGCGGGAGCGCCTCTGCGCTCTCAAGCGGCGCACTGTAGCAGTGCGCCACCGGGCCGGCCCAAAACTGAAACTTTTTGAAATCAAACAGTCCTCAGTTCAAATATCAGATCTGCCATGTGAACTGGGGTGACTTACTTAAAGTCTCTAAGCTTCAGGGGGTTTTTCTGGTTTTGTTTTTGGTAAAATATGGGTAACAATGTCTACTTCACTCAGTTAGTATAAGAAACAATTAAGAATGTATGCCAGATGCCTTTGCAATGCCTGGCAATCAATTAAAAATTGCTTGGGAAAGAAGGGAACTCAGTATTGTCTGTGAGCCTCAGGAAAATCTACATGAGGCTGAAGACCATATCACACTGATATGTATACATTTTTCCTTTTTATGGGAGGCAGACTGAGTTAACAGATGACTACCTTAACCCAGCAAAGGCAGGGCAATAGGCCCCTTCCAAACACAGGCTGCAGAGGCAACAAGGGAAAAAGACCTGAAAGGTCTGCAGATCCCCTGATAAAAGCTCCTACACTGACATTTCTGATTGCTTTTTTATGTTCCTATTAATATTCAGAAGCTTTATTTTAGAAACCTAAACAATATGAAATAAGATTGTGATTAGATATAACCATGTGCTCACAATTTCTATATTAAGTGAAATGATGAAAAAAGTAGAATACTTCCCTTCCTCCCACACCTTAGTACAGCCAACTTATTATGCACAAAGAGATTCAACCCTAAAGCACAGAACACCCTTCTGTTGCACCCCGTACCCCCAATCTCCTACTGCCCATGGAGCTATGGCAGTTTAGGGATCCAGAGTGCTCCAGACAGTTGAAGATCCCACCTATGGACAGAGGCAGGGAGAATGCAGGCATTCTGCAGGGAATAAAGGGGAAGTGAAACCACTTGATGAGTCTCAGATTCTTGCTTCTTGCAATATCTATCCTTTTGCAAATAAAACAGTCTATGGCCTTGTCATGAGGACAGATGTCTCCCTAATTTTGAAAGGTTCTAAGACACAAGACTATGCAGATTAACGTAGTCATCAGATTAACTGTATCAAATAGGGTGACCATATGTCTCAGTGTCCCCAAGACAGTTCAGGTTTATGCCTGTTGTCCCAAATAAATATTTAATTGCATCTAGTGTTACTGATCTCAAAAGTATCCTGATTTAGGACATAAATTATATAATCATCCATATGTTAAATGATTTACCTAAAATGAAATGGAAAATCTATGATACAGCTGTGAAATGCAACCAAACTGACACAAACCTAGTCAACTTTTCTCCCTTACTATCACATACATACATCATTTACAAGCATTTCGAAAATGCACAATAAATCTCCCTAGACACAGTAAAACTAATATCAACAATCTAGGATTATAGCACACTGAAACTAAAAAATGCATTTAAAAGTCGCTCCACTGTAAGTCAATAATTTGTGTCAATAATCCATACAACCCCTACAGACCCTGCTCTTTTAGAAAGAAAATAACAATTCCAAATGCAATGTTAAATAATGTGCCTAATAACCAAGCACAATAACCTGCTAAAATGATAATCATTTCCATGCTTCCAGCATTATCCAGAAACATAAAATAAAAATATTCACTACCAAAGGTTCTTCACTTCAAATTATGAAAATAGTGACAAGAAAGCTGGTTTCAAGATAACAAAAAGTTCTTGGAGAATAAATCATAACACAAGAGAAAAAAAGTGTCCAAAATATGTATCACTTTTCAAAAGGAATTGGTGCAATGTTTGCTCAGTTTGCTAAGTGACTGCACTATTCCTATTCTATTTTCCACTGAAGCAAAGAAAATTAATGTCTAGTAATATGAAATCTAAACCTAAATCTTGCTAACAGGAAGTAATATAACTTGAAAAAATGGAATAGAATTTATGTTGTGGATAAACATCTCATTTTACCTAAAATTGTTGGTGGTGATGGGACAGGAAGATAGAAGATACAGAAATCTAACAATTGCAGGCTTATTTCATTTCATTCATTCATTCAACAAAAGTTTGCTAAGCACCTCCTAGGCACTACACCTACACTGATGAACAAAACAGACATATGCTCCTGCCCTCACAGAATTCACATTCTGGTGGGAGAAATCAACATTAAACCAATAACCTACCATTATACAGACATATAATTTTAAAATATAGGGCTGGCCAGTTAGCTCAGTTGGTTAGAGTGTGGTGCTGATAACACCAAGGTCCAGGGTTCAATCCCTGTACTGGCCAACTGCAAAAAAAAAAGTTTAGGTAAAGAATAAGATGTTCTAGGGCCGGCCCGGTGGCACACTGAAGAGTGCGCCGCTTGGGAGCGCAGCGGCGCTCCCGCTGAGGGTTCAGATCCCATGTGGAGACTGGTTCCCGCTCACTGGCTGAGCGCGGTGCGGGCGCAACACTGAGGGTTGCGATCCCATTGCCGGTCCCCGGTACGGGTGTGACACCGAGGGTTGCGATCCTGTTACCGGTCAGTAAAAAAGACAAAAAGAAAAAAAAAAAAAAGAATAAGATGTCTTAAAAAATAACAATAAAACCAGGAGGGCACAATTTAAATTGGGGTCAGAAACACCTCACTGAAGAAGTGACATTTAAGCTGAGTAGTTACGGATCAAGTGAATAGAATCAGAGAATATTGATTGATTATTCAAGAGAGGGACCCTCATCTACACATCCTTAATTAGAAAAAAGGTCAGCCTGTGTGTACACATAACAGATTTCTGTTAAGAAAAAAAAAAAAATGAAAATATCCCAAAGCTTCACAAGTAGAAAAGAAAAATAACTTTAAGTTAACAAGTATAATAAATGCCAAATAAAGACTTTTGGCAAGGCTGAAAGAGGGAAACTCTATTTTATTTTTGGCACTATATCAAGATATGTTGAGCTGCAAGTAACTGAAAACCCAAATAATTGTGGCTTAAATTAGAAAGACCTTTGTTGTTAACTAAACAAGAAGTCTAAAGGGATCCAGTTCCAGGTTTCATTCAGCTGCTCAAAAAAGCCAAGGTTTAGGTTGGAATCTCTTGTATTCTCTCGGCCTTTCCGTCATGCTTTTCTCTGCAGGGTTGCAAGATGGCTGCTGAGCTTCAAGCATTAGACATACTAGTATCCCAAGCAAGAGGGAAGAAGAGAGGGCATAAACAAGCCCTCCTTTGTAAATACCTATCTTTTAATAGAAAGCAAAATATTTCCCAGAAACCTCCCAGCAACTTCCCCTTGTCTCATTAACCAGATCTGTGTCTTGTGGCTACCCCTGTCTATAAGATCCAAGTATCTGGTAAAGAGAGAATGGAATCACCATGATTGCCAAAGACCATTATAATTCATTTCCAGCAATGAGGCACGTGGCCACCCAAACAAAATCAGGGTTCTGATGGCCAGGAAGAAGTATGGTTGATGGGGAAGCCAACTAACACTATCTGCCAAAGTCACCCAATAATTTTAATAGATGAATTATTTAGAGCTTATGTGATTGACTGACTCATTTAACCACTGGTATTTATTGATCATCTATGTGCAAAGCTAGATGCAAAGTGTGGGGAACAATGGTAATCAAAAACAAAGTCCTTGTTCTCATGGAATATACAGCCTGATATCAGTGAAAAATATTAATTGAATAATCACATAGGAAGTGTATAACTCTGGCAAGACTGCTCTAATGTATTTTGTTGCCTTTCACAAAAAACAATTTCCCTTTCTCTTGGTAACTACCTTGATTTCCTTGTGTGTTCTCCAATAGCTACATACCTATCCCCCAACTTTCTCACAGCCAATGTACCTTGAGGGCAGCTGCCCCCACCCTTGTCTCTAGGTGTTACACAGGTGGCTTAAGCCTAAAATAACCATGATCCTCCCCCTGGCCTCAGAGATTGGTTCAGAGATGGATGAGCACATGACTCAATGAGGGCCAATGGGGTGAACAGAAAGGACTGCTGTGCATTCCTGGTCCAAAAAGCTCTCTCACTCTTTGAAGTTCTGGAAAGAAGTATCCCAAAATTGCTGGCAGCCTTCCACAACCAAGAGAGGACGCCTGCCCCAGGATGAAGTTGACAATGGAGAAGACAATTTTAAGAAAAAAAACAAAACCAGATCTTTGACTACATCACTCAAACCCACCAACCCTAAAGCCCATCTGGCCTCTGAACTCTCAAGTCACAGGAGACAATAAATCTACTATGTTGGTTTAGATCAATTTGACTTGGGTTCCCTGTTAACTTGCAACATTCACTCTCAGCTGAAAAGCAGTTCACAATACTAAGGGAGCTTAAAAGAGGAATATCTGCTCAAGTCAGAGAAGCGAGCTTTCAATAAGTATATCTTAAACTGAGATCCGAAGAATTAGGAAGGAAAGGAAGAACAGCCAAGGCAGCTGGATCAGCATTGGCAAAGGCCTCGAGGATAGAGGAGAAAGATGTAAGTACTAAAGAAATAAAAACAGCAAGTGAAAAAGAATAAGATATGATATGGGGCTGGAGAAGTGGGTAGAATCTATACTCCTCAGGGCCTTATAGGCTGCATTAGGGAGTTCAGACTTTATCCTAGCATAGAAATTACTGTCTACAGTGTGGTGACATTCATTCACATAAACATTTTCAAGATAACAGAAAAGGATTTTTTAGGAAACCCCATAACTCAGCAGCCATGGAATCTCCTCTACAAGGTTCTTAACAAAGGGGCATTTAGACTCAGCTTGGAACAGTTCTAGTGAACCACACTCATGTCCTGAAATTTATTAATCTAGGATAGTTTACTTGCAGGCTTTAAAAAGTAGGGCATAAAGGAGATTCTTTGAAGATTGGGCCTCTGCAAATGAAAGCTGTGCCATAATTACTGTCATACCCAGCTCTCACAGCACCCAGAAGTCAAGAGTGTGAATGGGGTTCCTAATGGGACTTAAACTTATAAATGGTCAGGCACATGCCCTTGTTTTGAACTGCTCAAAGATTTTAAAAAGATAATGTCCTTACCTCAAAATGTCAAGGAGGTAAGGAAGTACGTTGCCTGCTAAACTTTCTTCTATTTCATGACTTCTCCATTTTACCTTCCCCTGCATTCCAGAACTCCAGGAATTGTTAAAAAAATAATTCTCTCAATAAACTTCTCTTCATAAACTGAAGCTAACTCTGTTTTACTGTAATATAACTACAATCCATTTCATACAAGCTAGGCTTTTATTACTCTTAAATATTATTAGTTACTCAAGCTTACAATTACACATACACACTACAAGTTTGCCAAGCTGAATTGCTTCATTTGTGCTCAGCAAGTAAATTTTTAAAGTTACTAAACTAAAAACTTATAAAATATTAATTCATGTAAAAGTAAAGTATTCACTACAATGGCAAAGAAATTATGAATTCTCTGTATAGCTTCTCTTGTATAATATCAAAGGTATATCATCCTTCTGAGAGATCAGCTATCGCCACAAAACTCAGAGTTACACATCTTAAGACAATGACCTAGTATTTCTCCAGTGATTAGCAAAATATAGGCTGTTTTTTTTAAACAAAGAGTCAGCACTGCAAATCTTAAATGTTTTCTGTTAAGAACCAACCGATTTGGACAAACAAGAAATGGCAGCTATTATTCCCCATTCAAAGAAGTCAATCAGAACTTCAAATTTGTCTTTAAATAAATAACTAAAATGAGATATAGGGAAAGTGCCCAGCAAAGTTCCTAGGAGAGAAAATAAACTCTAAATAAATAATATCTATTGTTATTATCACATGTAGCTTGTTTTGAGTAACAAATCATTCTAAAGTATCTGGACTGTATGAAAACATTATTCCTAAAACAGTTATTCCTCATAAGTAGTAAGAAAAAAAGAATCAAGGTGATCTGTAAAAGAATGATACCGTAAATCACATTGTGAAAGAATCCTACATTGATGGGAGTTTATAGAGAAAAAGATAGTTTCTTTCCTTTAGAAAGAGAAAAATTAATGCGTTAAAAAAAAAAATCCTCTTGAACTAAGTGACATTTGATGATATACTTTACACAAAATCAATTACCAATGTTATTGTTGCTGCCCAAAGGAAGGGAACCCTTAGCTTCCAATCAATGAAGCTACAACATCTAGGTGCAAACCGTCATTGCTTTCTAAATTTCTCAAAACAGAGAACAGATTTTCACAAGTATATTTGAAAAGAGCTTCTACAGAAATGTGAGTCTCAGAGAATCCCCAAAGAATAAATGTCTCACACACACATACACATAAATAGATAACCTAAACAAGGCACTAAGTCTTTTCATAGACATGTTAATAGAAGAAAATGTAAATGTATCCTAAAAGACTAAAAAGCTAGCATAAAAATCAACATTTGAGATTCCCTGAATATTTATAATATTTTCTATAAAAACAAGTTAGCTTTTATAACTAAATGAGAATCCAACCAAATTAAAATTCACTTATGACTAAATTTTACCTGTTACCCAAGAAAAATTAATAAGCTTTTCCAGTTCCTGAAACTGGCACTGAAAACCGTATGTGAAGCACTTTAGCATGACAGCTAGACAAATCACACCTAGGCCAAATCCCAGCCTAGCCATTTCCTAGCTGTCTGGCCCTGGCTGAACACCCTCACCTCTCAACTTCCCTTTCCTTAAATGGAGATAACAGCTTTCGTATCAGGTTGTGGAAGGCTGAACTAAGATCATAAAAAGACTCAGCTCAGTTGGTGCCTGACATATATGAGAGCTGATCTCCCTGTACTCACTCTCATGCACTCTCCAGCTCTGGTCAGAGCCCTCTCCAGCTGTTCCTCACCAAAGGAAAGATGCTCCCCTTTCCAAGGTAAAGGGTAAAGCTTCCTCCCGCAGTATCCATTTTACCGCCACATCCACACACCCAAATTCTCTAATACCTTTCAAGGCCCAGTTCAAACCTAAATCTTCTCAAGCCCAATGCAAACATTACCTCTGCCATAAAGTCCCTTAAGTCCTGCAGATCGATGTTTCTCAATCCTGGCTGTATCCAATCATCTGGGGAATTAAAAATAAAAAAAATGTTCCTGGGCCGGCCCGGTGGCGCACTGGATAGTGCGCCACTTGGGAAGCGCAGCGGCGCTCCCGCCCGAGGGTTCGGATCCCACATATAGACCGGTTCCCGCTCACTGGCTGAGCGAGGCGCGGGAGCGGCGCCGAGGGCTGCGATCCCGTTGCCGGTCCCCGGTCCGGTGCGGGGGCAACACTGAGGGTTGCGATCCGTTGCCGGACACGGAAAAAGACAAAAAGACAAAAAAAAAAAAAATGTTCCTGAAGCCTGGGCCTCAACTATGCTGTTGGCCTGAGATGTGGCATCTCCTTGCACCAAGACCTAGTGCTTCAGCAGTACCTCCCTGATACTTTGTACGTCCTATCCCATATTTTAATTACATGCAAATGTATTTAAACTATAAACTCCTGGAAAAGAGGATCTGTGTTTGATTTTAGCCCTCAAGTTATCACAAGAACAGTAACTTGAACTATATAGGCTGGTCAGCTATCTGTTTAATGCACAGATAAATAAATAAAATTTCAGTGCTCCTGGAATAGAGTATAGGATTCAAAATCATTGTTCAAAACAAAAGCCTATCAACACTTGGTTCACTAATCTCCATTCCAGTAGTTCAAGCTGTTACATTTTACTTTACTTATATGACTTAGCCAATATGTAAGAGACGAATTGAGTATTCCTCAAAGAGAGGAAGCATCACTAAAATAAAACTGTATAGGGCCAACCACTTCTGTCTGATAGATGGTCCCTCCCTTCTCATCCCCCACCACTCCAAACCACTTACAGTTCCCTCATGCCTCCATGCTCTAAATATTCATGGCAATCTCTAACTTATCATATTCTTCATCTGGCTCTTACTGCTCATTCTGGAAGTATCTTCTATGATGAAAAGCTTTCCTTTAGGTCAAAGTCGTGGCTGAATATCCTAGCATTTGGTAATACTACACTTTTCATAGCACCTGTCAAAAAAGACAACATTGATTTACCTACTCCCCTAATGGTTTCTGGGGGTGAGGGCTCTCAACACTGTAACTACATCATCTTATATAATGTATGGCACTTATTAAATGTTTAACAAATGTTGAAGGCATGAATGAATGGATGGTCATCTGTACAAATATGTGAGTTGATAAGGTCTCTTCGAGTTTCATATTCTTTCAGAATAAAGGATCAATAAAAACAAATTAAAAGTATGTATAATATTTAGATCCCTATACAAAGTAGAATAATTTCTAAACATCATGAATTGCTTCTTCTATATGAGGTTTTCTTTACACATCATTTTAATATTTAAGCTTAAAGACAGTACATTGTTCTTATATTGCTTATTATAGTTAGAGAAATTCCTCTTCACAAAGCACTAAGTACTCATTGACAATCTTAATTTTAGGGGTTTTTTTGTTTTGTTTTTTGCCATCTGGCTGGTACAGGAATCGAACCCTGGGCCTTGGTGTTATCAGCACCCCACTCTAACCAACTGAGCTAACTAGCTGGCCCCTACAACACTAACTTTAACACAAGGTAATACGTGATTTTATATAGGTAAAGAACCATATATAGATAGTTGGTAACTATGGATAAGTGAACGTGAAGGAAATTTTTACATTTTGAGGCCTACACGGTAGTAGATGGATACCCCCAAGTTTATAGCTTTTATCTAAGAAAAAAATCTCAGCCCAGAATGGAATGCATATTAAATAGGACATATGAGTAAAGTTCATTCTCAGCTTCTGACCCAATTCTACATACAATCTCAATTAGTTACTCTTTTAAAATAGTCATCTCCACGATGAAGATGTGCAGAAATGGAGATGTGGCTTTAGAATGTGATTATTTTTTATTACCCTTCAAGGGAATGATATCCAACACACTAAAAATTCATTTCAAATAAAATAAGGTATTTGTGAGAAGACTTAGCTTAGAATTAAAAGGGAAGCTATCACTTTCCTAACTTCAATCATTCCATGTGCTAACAGATAACTAAGCTACCCAAACAATTTAAACCTTACATATTTATCTGGAAAGTTTTACTTGATTACAACAAAGTTGTACATTAATTATATAATTAATGATTAAACTACTTTATAAATAGGCATAAACAACTGTATACAGGAATTATTCTCACTTCACTGTCAAGATAAAGCAAAATGCTGTATAATAAAATAATCCCCACAATTTTTTAAATGTACTTATTTATTAAGAATATTCATGGGCTACAAAGGTAATTGTCACCCCTCCTGCCCATGATGTGAGGGTCAGATTCATACTGGGGGCATACCCATCACCAGAAATTACTTTTGTACTCCATATCCCCACCCAATCCCACTATTTTTTAAAAAGCCAGAATAATTTCGATGTTTTTCCTTTTCACTCTGGTAGATAGCTTTCTCTATATGTAACTTGCATTAATGTTGTAGTTTTCCCAGGTCCCACGTATCATTTTATATCACCACTCAACAGTGTAACATAATTAAGAGAAAATAGCCCTGGGTCTTACTCTATAACAATGATCAATTCCCTTGGTATTGGATCCATTAAAAAATGCCAAAGGAGGGCCAGCCCGGTGGCCCACTGCTACAGTGCGCCGCTTGGGAGCGTGGCGGCGCTCCCGCCAAGGGTTCGGATCCCACATACAGACTGGCCGCTCACGGGCTGAGCGAGGTGCGGGCGCAACACTGAGGGTTGCGATCCCGTTGCCGGTCCCGGTCAGGTACGGGCGCGACACTGAGGGTTGCGATCCGTTGCCGGTCACTAAAAAAGACAAAAAAGGAAAAAAAAAATGCCAAAGGAAAAACTCAAAATATTAAAAGCCCTTTCGATACTAAACCTGAGGCAAGACTTGCCCAATGACCTGATCAACACACAAGAGTGACAGAAGTTCTGCTACCCTGTAGAAAAGTCTATTTTGAGACTCGTAAATGTGTATAAGACCTTAAAGAAATCAGACGAGAAGCTTAAAAACTTTAATGAAAGCATTTCCCTACAATGCCTTTTCTTAAATGCCATTGCATCATGACTAATAAGTATATCTGGGGTGACACTAGGTTGCAAGTACACTAACGTATGGTAGTAAGGTCAAAGAGGTGTTTGCTGCCCTTGAAGTTCCTAAAAATACGATATTTCTTCGATATAGAGAAAGTGTAGTTTCAAAACCGGATATACTAAAACCAATGAGAGCACGACGTGACTCAGTGGTTGGAGAAAGATGGATATTAATGCAAACTTGCTTTTTACGTATAAAGTTACTCGCTGTATTTGGGGGCAAAAAGTTGTAGCTCTTCCTAATGTTGATCACGTAAAGCAAGATTCCAAAAATCAGAGAAGTGCTTTGCAAACACAGTAACTAGAACTGGTTGAGGCTTCCCTGAGCACAGTCCCAGTTCAAGGACCAGAACGAACAACTTTAATCCACCAGTTGAACAAGGTGATTCAGAAAAGTTCAAGTCTTCTCAGAAAAGCCACAGGAGAAAACTTGCTCAGCGTCTTGCCTTGGGTCTGAAATGACCCCAACAAATTCCCTAAAGCCCTAAAGGCCCCCAATTAAACCACCAACATCTACAGCCCAGGCTGCCCCGCCTTTTTTCGCACTTATTAGATTACAAAATTCTGGAAACTCTTGACTCAAAAGCAAAAACATATCCCGGAAATGGGAAAAATCCACGGCCGAGTGCAAACTCCCCGCCTCACCAACCCTCCGCATCGCATCCCCAGGCTGCAGCGAGGCCGGCACTCACCCACCGCTCGCCCGGGAAACCGAGACCCAGGGTGTTGCAGTCAGGAGCGCGGCAGACTCGCTCGCTCACAAGGGCAAGGATCTTAAACCCCCACCTCAGAGGCACCCCGCACACTGGGCGCTGCCATCTTGACAAAAGGCGGGCCCTTCCTCGGAGGTCCCTGACCCGGTCTCCCTGAGCAGAGCCGGAGCGCCAGAAAGTCCCTGGTCTGTCACCTCCACGACCCCTCACGCCACGTCCCCCAACCCACGAACGCCTAGAAACTCCGACCCGCCGACGGGGCTCGGCCGAAGTAACGTGACCCTCGAAATCTCGCACAGCCCCTCGGGCCAACAACAGTTTCTTCATCAGTCATCCTTTCAAGTAAAAATGATGTTCCATGAAAAAAAAGTGACCTGTTGAGCTCATATCTCAATCAATTGAACAATTGCTTTTCCTTGAGATAGCCATTATATTTCACTATGCAGAAATACTTTATATGCACTTCAATTTCTCCAAATACTTTTTTTTTTTTTGGTGGCTGGCGTGTATGTCATCAAAGAGACTATTAAGAATACTTGTACACAGGGTCAAGCTTTAGTATAATTAATAAATTTTACTGCTTCATCAAGGACATTCTTAAGTGAAACTGGGTTTTTTTTAAACTACAAGTTTATGATCATGAAGAATATAATGACTAATCATACTGTCTTGTTTTATGTCAAAGCCCCAGCAGTTTTACTCATCTTTGCATTTGCAGCTTTAATGTGGAGGTCAACACAATAAAAAAGGAAGACATTTTAGGATTATTACAAAAATTGTCTTAACCTGAAGGGATCTCACTGGCTACATTTTGAGAATTGCTGATATAGAAAGCCATGATGGAGAAATATGGGACCAGCTGGTGTTATAATAATTAAGACTTAGGGAATTTCCAAAAAAAATATTTAGCTAAGATTTATTGAGTGCTTACTATGTTATCGGCACTGTTCTAAGCACTGAGGATACATTGGTCTACAAAACAGAAATTTCCAAAAATTATTTAGCTAATATTTATCCTTGTCCCGATGGAGTTTACATACTAATGAAAATGAGTTAATTGAGAAGGGAGATTTGTATAAATTTGAGCTGTGGAGTAACTTAAGACAAATGGTTAACAAAGTTCTCCCCACCGTGACTCTTATTTGGGGTTCAAACAAACAATAAATTAGCTAAATCTTTTATTTCATCAGAAGTCAGTTATAGTTGTTTTGCATAATAAACCACAAGTGAATAGCTGTGAATCTTTTCAAACTGTTTTGTGTTCATGTCTATATCCACTACAAACTGTCTTATCTAGATTTCAGGATGCAATATTGCTTACATTTTTATTTATTCCCTTTTACTTTTCATTTTTTCCTTGAGACTGAGAGAATAACTTCTAACGGAAGATTAACTGGAGACATAGGGATTACAGAGACAAGCAAGCCATCAGCCTTACCAGGGTTCTAACATGGTAAAGGTTTTATAGAACTTGCTGATAACCTCAGGCCATAAGTGTCTCCCATTGTCAGCTGGGGCTGTTTGTCGGTGTTATTCTCTTCTCTACACAGCCAAGGTCTCTTTCAGATTCAGTTACAGTCGTGAACTCAGGTCTCTACTAACTTCTCTCTTCTCTGCTGTCAAAATCTAGAGAAATGACATCCACAAATAGAAAATCACACGTGATTTTAGCCAAGGTTCTGGGAAGACTCATTAGCAAGAAAAAGCTTCAGAGAGAAAATCGTGTCACTGAGTTGAAACCCATTGCCAAATTGATTCCATCTAAATTGATTTGTCCTGTCCAGGTGGTGTAACTTGTTGACTATTTCCATGAACAAGTTAACAATTTTAAAGTTGATTCAAAAGGGTGTGGTTGACAATGGCAAATGAGCTGAGCTTCTGAGGAGTAAGAATCTCTGTTCTCAATTACATTAAACTTACCCATTGAAGTAATTCCACTAAACTCTATGGGCCTCTGCTTTCTCATCTAATAAAATGGAACCATAAACATTTCCAACAAATATTACAGAGTTTTAAAATGGAAGAATATAATGGAAAGTATGTTGTATATATGAAATTTTTAAATGTTTAAAAATAATAATCACTGGAATAAAGAAGCACTGTAAAGTTGAGTATTTCTAGAAACAGCCATTACTCTTAGAAGTAAATGTTGATCATTAAATTTATCTTTCCATTTTAAGTTCTCTTTTACTATCTTATCCTCCAATGAGAGAAATAATACATTTCACTCAGCGTAGGGGAAAAAAAGTATTTTTCAATCCTTCCCTAAGTGAAAGAAGCACTTCTATTCTCCCCTTTATTCTTTTTTCCCTAAGCACCCATACTTAGAAAGTAGCAAGTACTCTAGCCATACAGAACTTTCTTCCAGAACATACAAAAAACATGTTCTTTTGTGCTTCTGTGTTTTTGTGCCTTTTGTATTCCCTGACCGTAATTCCTTTCTTCCTCTTTCTCTTCTGAATAATTCCTACTCATCCGTAAAAACCCAGCCAAAGGTCATTTTCTTTGTGAAGTCTTTCCTAACTCCTCAAGACAAAACTAATAGAACCTCCTCTCTCTTCTCATTACATTGTGTACAATTTTTTTTTTACAGATAAATACTGAATAGTTATGCCATCATTTATTACATTTTGGCATAATCCTTCTCCAGAATGTGAGCTCATTAAAGGCATTGATCATGTCTTCCTCCTGCCCTGTGTACCCAGAGCAGTTCCAGCCACATAACTGGTGCATAAAAATGAATGAAACTGTGAATCTACCTTTCCAGCTAAGCCTGCTTTACTCATGGATATGTGAAGATGGAGACAGCTCTGTGCTGTCTTCGCTCTGACCTGTCACTGTCTATGTGATCTCTATGTGACTTTCATGTAGATCCAGTCCATCCCCACCTAACTGCTTGCCCTGGCACTGCAGAGAATATCTTAACTGTACCTCAGACAGTGTTATCTATGGCATTTTAAAATAAGATGTAATTTAGCACTTAAGAACAGCATATAAGAAAGCAAGTCACTCATGTAAAATGAAAGGTGAATTTCTTTGTACTGACAAAATCTACATCAAAACCTGAGCATGAAGGGGAAAGGTTTTTTAATTTTTTTTTCTGTTGTTTTTTAAAGAATATTCCCACAGAAGGCTTCAATTATAGACATCAGCTCCCAACTTTTAATGAAATATATTTGAATCTCTTATACCTTTTTGCTATTGCTTGACAATACCAAAAATAACACAAGTTATTTAAAATCTACAGAACAGTTCCTACTATTTTAGTGAAGGAAAAGGAAAAACACAAAACAAACATAAAAATTTTGTTATGGCTCATTGACTACAGGATTACATCCAATATTTCTGGATTGTTTTCCTCAGTAAGTCCCCCAACATTTTATGTCAGGGGTAGGCAAACTTGTTCTGTAAAGGAGCAGATAGTAAATATTTTAGAGTTTGTAGACCAAGAGGCAAAATTAAGGATATTATGAATGTACTTATATTTTTAAAAAAACATTTCCCCCAATTTTTAATTGACAAAATTAAAAACATAATAATTGAGAACAATTTTTTGTCATATGAGTCTACTAATCAGAAGAATGGAATTCTTTTTGGGGAAGAAAGGGAAGTAACTTTTCACTTAATTGGAGTTCAAAGTTCCCTATCATTAAAATTGATTGCAAATTTTATTTGTTAATGTTGATCTGTAATGAGATTTTGCCTGTTTCATCTTTGAAAATGTCTTTTCACACAGATAGATGATACATGTGGCATTCAAAATGCTGATAGCTGCATTACTGTGATTTATAGTAGCAGTGAGAGATGATAAGAGCACCATATACAGTCTGTCACATCTATTTAACTCTGCTGTTGTAGCACAAAATCATCCATTGAAAATAGATGAATGAGTGTGGCTGTGTTCCAATAAAACTTTATTTATGGAACTGAAATTTGAATTTCACAGAATTTTCACATGTCACAAAATATTATGATTCTTTTGATTTTTTCCAAACATTAAAAAAATGCAAAAGCTATTCTTAGCTCATGGATTGAACAAACTCTGCTAGTAGGCTGGATATGGCCCATCAGCTGTGGTTTGCTGACCCCTGCTCTATGGTATGCCGCTGTATTACACCCATGGCTACAGTCAACTTTGGTGGGGCTGATGGTAGAATGCTCAGGGGGAAAGAGACAGAGAGAAAAAAGGTGATCTATCCTAGTCCTTTCCACCAGGACCTCTCTTACCTGCCCTATTCTCAGACTTCTGCTCCCAAATTCCTATTCTCTTTCTCATATTCCACTATCTCCCAACTGGGTTTACTCAACACTCTGCAGTATAATGAATATGCTATTGCTGTCTGTCAGGCAAATCACTGATCCCTGACTCAATATTTCTATTGTTTCAAACCCTATCAACTCCACTGCCAGGCGTGCAAAGAGCCCTGAAAAATGACATCTAAGCCTCTCATAAGAAGTGTGTGTGTATGTGTGTGTGTGTCTGTCAGTGTGTGTTTTGGAAATGGATGAGTATAGACAAATGAGCATGAATATGAAACTGACGAGACCAATGGGTGTACATTAGAAGAAAACAGGAAACCACAGTTCTGTAGCTTTGAAGAAGAAAATCATGGTCTTTCACTGTGAACAGATGAGTATCAGTGCTTCTGTGTCTCCATATGATGATTAAAATGTTTGAATTTTCCTTTTGTATCTGTGGAAAAAGTGAGTATTTGTCAGTTTTCCCCCCATTAGAAAACTAATGAAAAGGGCCGGCCCAGTGGCGCACTGGAGAGTGCGCTGCTTGGGAGTGTGGCGGCGCTCCCGCCGAGGGTTCGGATCCCACGTGGAGACCGGATCCCACTCACTGGCTGAGTGCGGTGCGGGCACAACACCGAGGGTTGTGATCCCGTTGCCATCCCCGGTATGGGTGTGACACCGAGGGTTGCAATCCCGTTACTGGTCAGTAAAAAAGACAAAAAGGAAAAAAAAAAAAAAAGAAAACTGATGAAAAGACTGTAATTCTTCTCAGGGGAAAGGGGAGGTAACATTCACTTAATTGCAGTTCAAAGTTAGTATTCCGTAACATTGAAATTGATTGCAGGGCCAGCCCCGTGGCTCACTCGGGAGAGTGTGGCGCTGGTAGCGCCAAGGTCACGGATTCAGATCCTATGTAGGGATGGCTGGTGCACTCACTGGCTGAGCACGGTGCGGGCAACACTGTGCTGAGTTTTGTGATCCCCTTACTGGTCCAAAAAAAAAAAAAAATTGATTGCAAATTTCATTTGTTAAGGCTGATTTTACGTATTTCTAAGTTAGGAAAAAAAAAAAAAAACTAAAAGATTAGTTTACACGTATAAAAGTTAAATGAATTTTAGATATGCATATAAACTGCTAAATAGTTTAGGTCTAATAAACATGAAGTGCAATGGAAGAAGCCATAGTCAAGCAGAAGGAGAATATATTTTGTAGTCACATAACCCTGGTTCAAAATTCCATTTCTGTCTCTTGCCAATTAAATGACCTCCAGTAAGTTATTTAATCTCTCTAAGCATCATGTTTTCTTATCTGAATTCTCTCAAGGTAGGCATAATTACCTCCAGTTTATAGATGAGAAAACTATGTAACACACAGTCTCATAAGTGACACTCAAAAAGAACCGTTTTAATCATTATAAATAATGTACCTCATTAACGTGTTATATTAACTTTGTACTGATCATTGTTTGATAATAACAGCACATTAATCATGTATGCTAACATTGTTCTCCTAGAATTCCCCTTCATCCAACCCCTACATTTCCTACACTATCCTTCAATGACCCACTGAGAATGCTATCTCCTCTATAATGACTTTAAGTTACACTCAGACCAAAACAATGTCTCTCCTCTAAAGTATCAAGAGTTTGTGCCTTTTTGGTGGTACATATTGCCTATTCTCAATTATACCTACATTTATTCACATTATTCATGGGCTTGGAATCATAGAAGGTGGGAACTGCAAAGGACATAATATACCACATCACCTGATCTCCTTATGTTACACAGAGGCAAAGAGATATTGAAAGGTGAAATTAGGGCCGGCCCAGTGGCGCACTGCTACAGTGCGCCACTTGGGAGTGTGGTGGCACTCCCACCGAGGGTTCGGATCCCACATGCAGACCAGTTCCCGCTCACTGGCTGAGCGAGGTGTGGGCACAGCACTGAGGGTTGCGATCCTGTTGCCGGTCCCGGTCCGGTATGGGCGCGACACTGAGGGTTGCGATCCGTTGCCAGACAAGAAAAAAGACAAAAAGGAAAAAAAAAAAAAGAAAGGTGAAATTAATTGTCAAGAGTCACACAGAGCTTTAAGGACAACTCAGGTTTCTTGACACTAAATTTAATGCTTTTCCCACTACATTAGTTGTCTCCCACTTCCTAATTTTCTTCTATCTCCCCTGCCTTCTCTATGATCAGTTAACCAGTCTTTATGTGCCTTTCATTTCCTTTTAAATTCTACTCACAACAGTATAAACCATGGCTTATCAACCACAGACCTGGGACTATTATTTTTTTAATCTCCAAATTTGTCTTCTCATTGGAAGTCTCTGGTGCAAGTCACACTATAGAGTGCTGCCAGATTAACCTTCTGAAAATACCAACTGTCTTTCCGCTACTCAAAAAATATCCATTACTCCGTATTACACATAATACTTTCTGGAACTGGAAGCTCTCCACAGCCTGTACTTGCTTTGTTGTTGATCTTAAGTGCTAGGAAACTAACTTAGATAGAAGTGAAAAACTCAAAATTCTTATCATTTTCATTTCTTCTCCAGATGACTCCTCTGTCTCAGAGGAGTGATCTCTTTATCTGTTTTTGCTTATTTGATTCTCTTTGCTTTGAATGCTGTCTTTCATTTACATTTACTTAATAACCATCCATCCTTCTAGATCCAGCTTTAATTTCAGTTTATTAGTGAAGACTTTCCTGACTACCCCAGTTCATGGTAGTTACATCTGCTTTTGTCTTACAACATATATTATTAAGAGCATATTTTACTTTGTGTTATTTCCTGTTTTTCATGTATGCTCTGTGTGCAAAAAGATTTTAGAAAACTTGCAAGAAGGAACATAACTTGTATATATTTTTATCTCAGTATCAATTTATGTTTATTTAGCATAATAATTATATCTTCCTCTTGGTAAGTGAAAAAAAGTCTCAATAATATGAGACAACTGATTCCTACTTTGATTGATTCAATAGTATTTCCAATATCCAGATGTAAATTTTTTTTTTTTGATGACTTATTAGAACTCAATTTTATTAGATAACTTCCAGTACTGGTTTATTTACAATTAAGAATTAATTTTGTTTCCAAAATTACAGTCTTCAGGATCAAGTAAAATGTGTGTTTGAATGACTTCCATATTTCAGCAAGTTGTTGGCATCATGAAGCTATCAATTTGGTTTTCATAAATTTTGAATATAATAAACTGTCTATTCAGAAAGAAATGATAGAAACAATCAGCTTATGTGATATATAAAAAGGTTGTTATTTAGTGAGTAATTATGGCCTGAGTCACATTTGGCAAGAGAATTTGACTAGAAGAGTTCAATTGTAATATCCAGCCAGATTTAAATAAATAAAATCAGCTTTTACAATCTTGGTTAGATAGCCAAAAGTCTACACAGCTTACTTTTTCTCTTCATTGCATATCACATTGCATAGGAACTAAAATGAATTGATAAAATAGGATATAATTTAATGTAAATTTAACATGTGGGCTTTTTAGATGAAATACACAATGTTGATTTCAGATGCATGATATGGAACTAAATGTCCCTAATCTAAAAATAAAAAAGAACATTTTATAAAATTTTAAATGATTCCTTATATACTATTTTTTGTTTTAGAAGTAAATTCTATGGTATTGACATGTGAGTCAGTAATATTTTTCAACTGCCCATTCAAACGTAGAACACTAATATCAGAGTGATTCACTGCCAGGGAGTACATATTTTAATTCCATTCCCAGTATGGATATACTGTTTGGAAAATGTCATTTTAAAGCAGCACTCATGGGGGTCTCAGGTGAACACAAAGCTTTGTACATTTACATAAAGGTAAGCATCTGGGCCAGGGTAACAGAATACCATCTCCCCCTCCCTGCCACTAGACTCAAGATTTATGTCCAGGTTCAAAAGTCTTTTCTTCTGGGAATCTGGTAAGCCAGTTATGCCAAAGTATTTTCAATAAAGCATTTGGAAACACAGAAGAAAAAAGATGGAAATTGAAAATATTTTCTGCATAGAATATCCTTGTCATCATCAATCATAAATAAGAAAAATGTAATATAAAGTACCATTTTATTAAGTGTCACTCAGCATTCACAATTTCATCATTTTGGTAAACTGTAGTTTGGAGAGAGCACAGAGGGGCTGTTAGTCCCAGAATCAATGTGCATACTCAGAGCAGTACAGTGTGGAAGCTACAGAGAACCTGAGAAAGGAAGGTAAAAATACAGGAAAAATAAATAAATTCACATATAGAAAGCAAGCAACTCAACCACCTCAATCACTCTGGAAATGTTATTGCAATTCAAATAAATTACATTCTGCACACAGATAGCCTAAGGTTATTTGTTTACTTTGCTCTTCAACTTTGTGTGTCTGTGAGTATGTCTGTCTGTCTGTCTTTCTCTCTCTCTCTGTATGTATATATATAGGGACAGAGAGAGAAAGAGAGAGAGAGAACTACATCAAACAGAATTCTAATATACATACTTGAATAAAACAAGTGTTTGATTTATCTGTTATAGTAGGGAATAACATGAATCAAGAAAAAAGGATTAATGTAGCAGATACAATTCACCATGGAACATTTACAAAAAAGTAGAATCTGGGGAAAGGTCCTGAAAACTGATTACACTGAACACTAGAGCAACAAACACAGACACACACATTCCCAGTTCTATATAGAAAAGAAGAACTAACTTAGCTTTGAGATTCAGGAAACAGAAATTTCTGTAGAATTTTTTTCTTTCTCCAATACGAATACAAAGCAATGTGAAATTAGAACTAAAAGGATTTGGATAATTTCTTGTTAATGCTACATTTGCATGTTTTAATAAATGGTAGTTCAAATAAAAATCTAAGAGCCAATTTGTTTTCTTTATGTCATTTTCAGTATGTTCATTTGTTTTCAATATGTCATTTCAACATATTCAACTAGACTTACACTTCCATCTGTAATGGAGTAAGAGGAACCAGATTTACCCTATTGCCTTAAACAACTAAAAACCGGCAAAATACTTAAATGATGATTTTCAGATGTTTTATAAGGGACAGTGCAGAGCTATTACTTAAAGAAATAGAAAAGGAGGTAAGACCTATGATTGCCGCAGCTGACTATCTGGAGAGAGTTTTCAGGCTGTAGTGCAGAGGAAGGGAACACAAACAGAGCTTGACATTCTCCCTGAATTAAGACAAAATTCAGCATTCAGAGTAATCAAGACAGCTGGAATTTATAGGGCAGATTATCATGGAAGAGAGAGCTTCCCAGAAAGAGAAAGTTCTAAAGATCTACAGAAGTTTTTCCTTGAGGTTTTGTCTATATACTAATCTACACATGTATGTTTGAGAAAGAACCACCCACGAGGAGCCAGTGAAAAACCCCGGAAGATCACCAGGAGCTCACGTAAGGTTCAAAATAATTCATGTTTTATTTAGCCAGAATGGCAAGACCTTCTTAAACCTGGAGAGTCAAATGGAGACCTCAGAAGTGTTTTTCTGTCAGCAGTGGGGTCAAATTAGCCCTTAAACTGAAGGCTATTCTGGACGTGCTTATCAAAACATAAATACAAGACACAAAAGGGTCAAAGTGTTTCTAAGAAACTTACCTTCACCCCAGGGCAAAACTCTAACCTTTAAATGATACCAAAAAATCTAGCACCAGTGAGGTAAAACTCACACACAATGTCTAGCAACCAATCAAAAATAATCAGGCATGCAAAAAAAAGCAGGAAAATACATATGACCCTCAATGACAAAACAATCACTAAAAGGAAAAAAACACAAAAAAACAAGAAATGAGGCAGATAAAATACTTAGTAGACAAGGATATTAAAATAACTTTTATAAATATATTTTGCATGTTCAAGAAGGTAGGAGAAAACATAAGCATGGCATAGAAAGATATGGAAGACATAAAAATAACCCAAATTGAATCTCTGAAGATGAAAAATACAGGGTATGAATTGAAAACTACACTTGATGATATTAATAGCAGATTAGACATTGTCCCCCAAAATCAGTAAATTCAATATAGAAGCAGAAACTATCAAAACTGAAAAAACAGAGGAAAAAAACTGAAAAAAATAGCAGATGCTCAGTAAGCTGCAGCACACGTCAAATATGACAAAAGCAAGATTGTCCACTCACCATTTTTATTTAAAATTTTAGTGGAGGTACTCACCAGTGCAATAATGAGAGAAAGAGAAATAAAAGACATCCAGATTGGAAAGGAATAAATTAAACTCTCTTTATTTACATATGGCATAATCATCTATCTAGAAAACAGGAAGTCTACAAAAATGGTATTAGAGCTAATGAATGGTTTTAGCAAGGTTGCAGGATACAAGATCAGTATACAAAAATTAATTATATTTCTATATTCTACCCAGGAACAATTGGAAATTAAAAGTTTTTAAATGGCATTTATAATAGCTTCTAAAAATATTAATTACTTAGAGATAAATTTAACAAAAAATGAGCAAGATTTCTACTGTTAAAACTATAAACCATTGCACAGATGATTTTAAGAAGACAAGTACCATACTTATAGGTTGAAAGACTCAATATTATTAAGATTTCTTTTCTCTTAAAATTGATTTATAGATTTAACATATTAATAGTTAAAAGTGCAATAGGTTTTGCTGTAGAAATTGATAAGCTGATTCTAAAATTTTCTTGGAAATACAAAGGAGCTGGAATAGAGGAACCAATTTGGACAATGAATAAAAACACTGGAGGACTTAAATTATCTGATCTTCATTTAATATGAAGGTACAGGAATTAAGACAGAGTGCTATTGGCAAAAAGATAGACATGTAAATCAGTGGAATAGAATTTAAAGTCCAGAAATAGATGCATAAATATATGGTCAATTGACTTTTTTTTATAATGCCAAGGTAGTTCAATAGGGAAAGCATTATCTTTCCAAAAACAGGTAGAAGAACAATTGGACTTTCATATGCAAAAATATGATACAGGAGCAAAGAGGGAGAGATTGTAAGAAGGCATGAGGATACTTTTGGGTTTGATGTATTTGTACATCATCTTGATTGTGGTGTTGGTTTCATGAGTGTATACTAAGTCAAAACTTCTCAAATTATAGTTTTAATACTTGTAATCCATTTTACACACTTCAATAAAGCTGTAAAAATTAAAATTAAAATTAAAAAAATAAGTTTCAACTATAACTCTTGTATATTGCAATCAAACTATGCTCTCGGGCTATGAATGAAGGAGATGGTACACAAAGATTTGGTCTTGCCATTAAGGAATATCTCCTGCTACGTTCTTCTTTTAAAGTCAGTCAGACATATCTGTCTCAGTGATTAAACCATTGGCCCCACTCAGTCCTGTGAGGTCCTCATTCTAATCCTTTTCTGCTGGCTTCCCTTCCAACACTGGATATAGAGACCATTTCATTCATAGCTGCTCTTTTCAAGGCCAAACCTCAGAGTGAGTTAAATGGGAAGCAGCCAGGTTGATGAGATTTGAAGGCAATGTCATTTTCTCCCAGCCCCAAATATCTTTCCTTCTGAAATTTGTCTTTTCTTCCTTCTTGCTCTAAAATTTGCAGGATTCTAAACATTTACAGTTAAGAAACACAAGCTGGAGCATTTTCTTCCAAAGAACACTGTTAAAATGCTTCTAATGTGCCTAATTCTCTCAAGTGAACACATTAGAACACATTAGTTAATTAGATTAGCTAACTGTCCTCTTGAAAAGCTCAGAGAATTTCCCTTTGAGGGAATGAGGTATAGTACCCAGAAGAGTCAGGGAGTAGAAACACAGAAATGACAAGTACAAGGTAGGAGCAGTGGTGAGTAGGATAAGACAGCCTTGGGAGTACAGATGGGTCATTGAGAGGGCTGGGCCTCCGGGTTGTTTGGAAAGAGGGAGGTTTAGTGCTGAAGGAAAATTGTGTTCTATTCATAAATTTGCCTAGAGCCAGTCTTAATGATTTTATTTTTTAGAAAGAGAGAGAGAAAGCTGAAGAAAGAAATAGCAGAAAGTAGAACTAGCTCAGAGTGCCAGCAGCAATGAGGGTGGCTCAAGATCTTCTGATGCCAGATCTTTTTTCCTGCATACTTGAATTGAGAGATCCCTCTCAATTCAGAAATTCAGACAGAATTTGGGATTACGGTTTTTGCATACAGAGTTCCATCTGAATTTCTGAATTGAGGGGGAGCTCAGGAAATAAACTACATAGATATAACTTTAGGGGAAAAGACTATAGCCTTCTAATTGTGTATATTCCCTACATATGTATGCCTTAAACATTAAAATTTAAAATTTTTGCATACCTGTGAGTATGAATGTTTTTGTGTTTATATATCCATGACTGCTCAGGTGCATGTATTTATAATTCCATATGAGTAGATAGACCTTGGGTCTAAGGATATATGGTGTGATGAAGAAGAGAAGGCTCCCCAGCTTAACCTTCATTTGGGTAACCTGATCTTACCCTTCTGCCCATCTGGCATTTTCCTTTCCCAACTGCTCAGGCCAGAAACCCTGAAGTCGCTCTTGACTTCTTTCTTTCTCATCTACATCTAATCCATCTACAAATATTGCTTGCAATGACAGATTTACCATGAAACTAATGAAGCTTAACTTTTACCTGCATGACTCCTTCTAAGCCTTGAAAAAACTTAAATATTTTTCTTAAAGGAATACCTCAAAATTGTATGACCTTGAGGCCTTATAAAAACCTCTGTCAGATACATATACACACATTTGCATACACATATCCTCATATACAGATATATACAAATATACACACATATATAGATATGTATATAAATATATATATGTATAAAATACCTCTGGAACCTAACCACTACTGACCACCTCTTATGCTACCACCCTTTTCTAAGATATCATTGTCTCTCACTTTGGTTGTTATAATACCTTCCTAACCATTCTTATTGGTTCCATCATTGTCTACCCTGGTGGATTTTCATTGTCTTATTTCATATTCTTATTGGTTCCATCATTGTCTACCCTGTGGATAGAAGAAACTGAATAGTAATTTTAAAACAATTACTCCTCAGTTTTTTCTACCTACACTGAAGAGTAATTGTTTTAAAATGTAGGTCTAATCATGTCAGTCTGCTCAACCCATTCAATGGCTTCTCATTTTAATCAAAATTAAAATTAAAATCATTACTATAGTCTGTGACAGGAGATGAAAAAGTATGACCCATGAGAAAAATCCAGCCTATAACCTATTTTTTAGCAAGGCCCACAAGATCAGAATTTTTAAAAACCATTTTTAAAAGATTGAAAACAAAAACAAAAGAAGAATATTTTGTAACATGTGAAAATTATATGAAACTCAAATTTCAATGTCCATAAATAAAATTTTATGGGGACACCCTCATTCATTTATGTAGTAACTATGGAAGCTTTTGTATACAATGGCAGTATTCAGAAATTGCAACAGAAATCATATGCAGTGTTCTCATTCCTACTCAGTGCACTACAAATTAGTGTTAGAGTTATAATTTGAGCTTATTTCAAATGTCACATGTGCCACCATAAGTACACTTTATTAATTTATTAACTTATTTATTTTGGTGGCTTGTCAATACAGAGAATAGAACCCTTGATCTTGTTGTTCCCAGCACCATGCTCTAACCAAGTGAGCTAATTGGCCAGCTGTTATTTATTTTTTTACTGGCAAATATTCATAATGTTGAAACAAGGAAAGGATCGAAAAGTAGACTTTGAATATCTTTCTTTTAAGGCAAAATGGAGTGCAGATAATTTTGTCATTGAATTAGATAGCAAAGCATTATTTTTTTATTTAGCTATGACAATATACCTGTGCTAAAAGAATACAATTTGTGTTGATGTTACCATACTAAGTACTCATCCCAATATTCCCAACTCACAGCAAAGAAACAATCAGAAAAATAAGAAAATTTAAAATGGAATATTTCATCATAACAAAATCTCTTTACAAAAATAAAAAATTAAAATGAGGCTGTTACCAAAGTAGGTTTCTGAGTGGCCCATATGTTAGCCAAAGCAAGGAAAGCCATTTACTAATGGTGAGTAAATTAAATCATGTTTGATTGCAGCCTTTCAATAAGAACAGCTGCTTTAAGAGTTGAGAACATTGGTAGCTATCAATAGACAACTCAAAAACAAAGCAAATAATTTCAAGTGGTTTTTCTTGGTTTTTAATGCTTCAGCAGATGTTATCAATGCTGCTCAGTTGTTATTTATTTCAGGAGGCAATACTGAGTTTCAAGTGACTGAAGAAGTAACCTGTATGAATAGTATGCATGGAATAACTATAGGCAAGAATGTTTTCAAAGAAGTCAAGAAAGCACTAATGCATTAAAACCTGAAGTGGAATCTGCTAAGATGTGTTAAAATTAATGGTGGTAAAACATATGTGGAGCAGAAAAAAGGATTAGTTGAACAAATTTTTAAAGCTCATGAAATGTGAGGTGTTTCAAGCCCATGGTTATTCATTGTATTATTCATCAGCAGGTACATTGTGGAAAATATTTAAATGTGTCATGTGTTATTGAACCAGTGTCAATAGTAAATCTCACTCACTCTTGTGCACTAAACCATTGTCAGAATTAAAAACTGGATTCCCTGACTTGCTCTATCAGACAGCAAATGGTTTGATGACTTAGCATTCAGGTAGTTTCATTACGATTTTTTGAGCTCAGGATTGACATTGAACTTTCTGTGAACAAGAAAAAATACTTTTAAGAACTATTTTTGAGCACTTAGTAACTATTTTTGAACACTTTGGAAATTAGCTTTTGCTGCATCCTTAATAATGTTTCTTTATGAATTCAATCTATAACTACAAAGCAAAGCAGGACTTATATGTGAAACTTATACTGTGGTAGCCATTTTGATAACAACATTTGAATTACAAGTAATATAAAGATATTCTATACACTTTTCATTTGGCTAAAAGTTAAAACAAGAAGCAAACTTTACATTTACCTACATATCTACAGTGTATACATTTACTGAGCTCAAAGTAAAGTCCTGGTAGTATTTTTCTCACCTTGATGCAAGTGCAAAAGAAAATTTCCCTTTTTCAAAATCCATACTGTGCCACTGAGGAACATCCAGCTAACTTTCAATTAGAAGTGATTAATCTGCAACGTAATGACGTGCTAAAAGGTGAATATAAGAAAAAAAATGTAATAGAATTCTATAAATGTCTTCCAAGAAATGAATATGTTCACTTTAAAATCATAGACCCATGAATTGATAGCAGTATTTGAAAGTACCTGTGTGAAAAAATAAGCTGTTTCAATGATGAAATAAATAAAATCTTATTACAGATCAGCATTAAGAGATGAACATTTGCAACTGATCTTAATGATAAGGAGCACTAATTTTGAACTCCAACTAAGTAAAATTTTATATTCCTTACCCCCCTTAAATGCCATTTTTCTCGTTAGTAGACCTTTATTACAAAAAAAATTGTACTCAGTTATTATTATTATATTTTGAATTTTATTAATAACTATAGCAGAACTTTGTTTTCTCTCTTGTTATATAAGTATGTACATAGTATAGTATCCTCAGTTTTGCCTTTTGGCCCACAAAGCCTAAAATTTTATATTTATATATAAATTTTATATATAAAGTATTTGCTATCTGGCTCTATTACAGAAAAAGTTTGCCAACCTCTTATCTATAAGGCTCTACATGGTCTGATATCTTTTTCCCTCCTTAAGCTCATGTCCTATTATTCTTCCCCTCCCTTACTCCAGCTGCCCTGGCTTCCTTGCTTTTGTTCTTTTAGCCTGGAACACTCATCCTCTAACTATGAACATATGTGCCACCTTAAATTCTCTTTGGTTTTGCTCAAAGGTTATCTCATTGAGTCCTTTCCAGGCCACCGTATGTAAAATTGCAACAATATCACCACCTCCTATCCAATCCTCTACCAGGCACCTCCATGTTCTCCTTTGTTCTTTATAGCATTTATCACCACATAATTTGTTTATTTTCTTGTTTTTTTATTGCCTATCTCTATTCACCAGAAAGTAAACTTCATGGGGTAGGGATTTTTTTTTTTCCTGTTCTATTCACTAATATACCCATGGCACCTTGAATAATGATGGGCACATAGTAGATCTTTAATAAATATTTAACACATGGAACTTTCTGAATTGTTTCTTATGTTTTTTAAACAAATAAACTCCCCCATGAATATTCTTGCATTCATAGTCTCTCAACTTCCCTCTTTGCTTGAAATCACCATATGTTTCTTTTCTATTAGCCACACAGAAGACAAATTGTACACACTAGCATTTTAGGTCATCACCCTGTGTTTCTCTATTTTATAATAAAATATTAATAATAATAGCTAACATTTTAGGTTTTAGTATATACCAGGTATTACACTAAACACTTATAGTGAACATCTTTTTCTAATTTCTTTATACCACCCTTTTTTCTTTTAGCAAAAAAAAAGAAAAAACAACCCTTCTAGTACTTATGCTATGTCAGTGATCTTCAACTCTTATTTCATCTTCTTTTTACCTGACTTAAAGGCTATGGCCCAGGAATCTGTACTTTTTAATAAAAAGTTTCCCAGGAATTTCTATGGTTTACTCAGAGTTGAGAATTATTGAGCTGTACAATTTTCATAGACCTGAAAATTTTGAGGCTCTTTCTTTTCTTCCAAAATGGTGTGTACATGACCCAGTCTGGCCAATCAGGGTGCTCAGTACCCTTGGATACAATGATTGGTCCACAGTCAGAGCAATTAGAGTGTTTTATAGGGATAAATATGGACTCACAGAGATAGGACCTGTTTGTCCTTCTGAAAACCTGGATCTTGTGGACAATGTTATCCTAGAGCTGCCAATAGCCATATATCTCACAACATGGCATGAATCTGAGTAGGAATGAAGTCAAAAACAAAGGAAAGGAAAGCCTTGAGACAGAGAGAGAGAGAGAGAGAGATATGAAGCCTTAAGAACATTTGAAATTTTGGATCCAGCTGATCCCATAGTAATTTAGCCCTGTTCCTCCTATCCAAGTCACTTTAGCCAATATATTCCTTCCTTTTTTCTTTTTTTCTTTTTTCTTTTTTTGTCACCACTTTGACTTAAGAGTCTGCCACTTGCAAACAAGAATCCTGAATAACACAGCACAACATTTTATATACTTTTAAACTACACAAAAGCTCCGTGAAATATATTAAATAATTTTCTTTACTTTTTAGGTGAGGAAACTGAGCTTCAGAATAATTAGATAAACATGTACAAGGTCATGTAATTAGTACGCGATACAGGTGGCATTCAAACTCATGTTCTTTACATTATACTCAATACTCCTTCATTATTTTGTCACATCTACTTTTAGCTAACCCTTCTCCCCAGTCTTTAACAAGAGGGATTGTGTTTTATTTCTATACCCAGGTTGTTCTTTTGGTTTGAGAAAAAATCCTGGCACTTCAGTACTGTTCACAGGTATTGCATAAGGACATTCCTGATCATAGAACACTGCCTTTTTGTCTCAAACAAGGCTTGTTGAAACACACTGTATTCCATGAGAAGAAAGTACATTTTCATGTGTACAGGCCCACATAAAAATCTACAATGTAGAATACCACCTTGTCAGTACAGTTATGAACAATGTGTACATACGTTTTGTCTTCACTGACTTTGGAGAAATTGCTATTCCTAAACGTCACTTTTTTAACTCAGTTACTTACCAAGTGGCTTGCCTATAGAGGTAATAATAGAGAAGTTTCTTTTTCAAATTATCCAGAATAAAAGTTCTTCTAGAAAACATACTGTTTGGATACAAGTCCTTTCTTTTTTAGTGTTTATCAAATATTACACAGCAGAGTCCTCAATCAATTGCTATCCTTTTAAATTCTAAGGTGTTTCTAATCTTGACAACTAACCCTATAACAGCTACTATAATCATAGGCTGTTTTTAAATTACACTAGATGGTCAAAGGTTAAATTTAACATTTAATGCTTAAACATTCTTCTCATAGATTTTTTTTCCTATATATAGTAGCATATCTTTCAAGAGGAAAATAAGTCAACTATTTTTGGGAGAACAATACCTAGGTGTGGTGCCAGGGGAGGCTGTGCAAAAAGCAGTGGCAGGGTGCATGGGATACAGTGGTGTCTGGGAAAAGCCAGCTCCAGTACCCCTCATTCCTGCAGATACGCACTGTTCTGGTTTCCTCAGGCAAACGCCACCTCTCTCACCTGCCCCAAGTTCAGTTTCCAGAGAGGGGAGAGTGGTTCAAGGACTGTTGTCCCCTGCCTCCTTCTTTGTCCTGGTCAGGCCAGTACAAAATGTGAAAGTAAGTCTTCCATAGGCCCCAACAGTGAGGGTCAGGATGACCACATCTGGGCTAATGTCATAGCAGACCTCTAGCCTGCTTTTCATCCCTCCAGCCTGTTTTCATTCTTACTTCAGGAGATGTGACAATTAATGTAAAACAGAAGGCAGGGAGGGAAGAGTAGAAGGAAGAAGATGCTTGCCTGTCAGCCCTGTGTCCCCTCCCTGTGATTTTATGATATAATAAGAAATATATATTTTAGTCTTAGTCCTGTTTCCTGGCCCACAGTTACTAAAATCCTTGGAATGTCCAAAGTCATAAGTGTTATTTTGTATGCTAAGATGACTGAAGGCTGGGGTAGGTTCAGGATCAGGCCTGGTTGCTGGGGGACTAACCATATGATTAGAGGGTTGGAACATTCAGCCCCACCTCTTGACCTCTGCAGAGAGAAGAGGGGCTGAATGTTGAATAGATCACCAAGGACCAGTGGTTGAATCAATCACACCTATGTAATAAAGCTTCTATAGAAACCCAAAAGGACAGGGCTCAGTTGGTGAACACCTGGAGGTCACTGGAGGCTGGCCCACTCAGAGAGAGCATGGAAGCTTCGTGCCCCCTCCCACATACTTTGCCCTATGCATCTCTTCCATGTGACTGTTTCTAAGTTGTACCCTCTTATAATAAATGGGTAATAGTCAGTAAAGCATTTTCCTGAGTTCTGGGAGCCACTCTAGCAAATGATAGAACTTTACGGGGGCCGGGGGAACCTCTGATTTATAGCCAATTGGTCAAAAGCACAGTGGCACCCTCAACTTGTGATTGGCTTTTGAAGGGAGGCTTCTTGTGAAACTGAACCCTTAACCTGTGGGATCTGACACTCTCTCCAGGTACATAATGTCCAAATTGAATTGAATTATACAAAACCCAGCTAGTGCCAAAGAATTGGTCACACATTTTGGTGGCAGAAGTATTGGTGTGAGAGTAGAAGAGAAAAACAGAGTTCTTCTTATACACGCCCCCAAGCTGGAACCTTACTCCATTCCTAGACTGTATTCCTGACAATTGCTGCAGCACCTAAGGACCTTGTTCCCCTCTTTCCTTTCTTCTCTGCTCTTAAAAGAAAAAGTCAACCATTTTCGTCATAATTCCATTTTTTTCTTAAGCACAGACCAATTACATGCTTGAACTTACATAAGCACCATTATAAGACAGGTGTTGCTATTAAAATGATTTCATTTGAGTAAACAAGTGGCATTTTCATAGACTTTTGAGCTACAAAGGGCCAAAAACTAAACTAAGCAACAATTTATTTTTAACAATAGCAGAAAAATAATCTGGGCAATCAAACTACAATAATGAATCTTTTTTTTTTTTTTTTGTCTTTTTCCGTGTCCGGCAACGGTTCGTAACCCTCAGTGTCGCCCCCGTACCGGTCCGGTACCGGCAACGGGATCGCAACCCTTGGTGTTGCTCCCACGCCTCGCTCAGCCAGTGAGCGGGAACCAGTCTGTATGTGGGATCCGAACCCTCGGCGGGAGCGCCACCGCGCTTCCCAAGCGGCGCACTATAGCAGTGCGCCACCGGGCCAGCCCTACAATAATGAATCTTCTTCCATGAAAGCTAGCATCTTGTATTTAAAATCTTTGTAATTATTTATAGCCTAATAAATTCAGGAATCCAGGGGAAAATAGTTACTATGAGTACTACAAAGAAGGCAGCCCATTCTGCCTTACTTTGCTGGCACTTATTTGGGGCACTGAAAAGGGCTAATTGTTCAGTTTCTCCACTTAACTCTTCCTCAGTAGCTTCCACCAAAGCATACATTTGCTTGGCAAACTACTAATAAAGAAAAGAGGATGCATGCATTATTGATGAGCTTGCTTCTGAATTAAAAATCAAGGCACATATATGCATACAAATACCCTACCTTTACCTGTGGAGATGGCACCATTTTAATGAAAAAGGAAAAACTGGTGTAATTATTTGTAGTGTTATATTGCCCCAAATTTAATTGCAACATAAATTGGAAGAATGAATATAAACTTCAGTATGTACAGTGAAGGAGGGATCTTTTTTTATATGTTTCGCTTCTATTTGAGTAGTAATTCCAGTGGAGAAGAGACAATCCAAAGTGAACAAAGGCTTGAACATAGTTGGTTTACCTTTGGGCATCACACTATCATTAACTTTTGAGTAATCGGCTCATTTTCTGTCTTGTGGTTTGCCATAAGTCTGAAGAAGAATTTCGTAGAGCAAAGTAACTACCCCCCTTTGTCCTTCCGGAAATGCTTCTCAGAATTTGTTAGAGAACTAACAAGCTAAACATAGGCTAACGACTCATTTTCTCCATTGTTCACAAACCAGGGTTTGAACAAAGATACCAAGAATTGATCAGAGGAAAAGAGTTATCAGATTTATTCTTTTTCTTTCTTTCTTTTTTTTGGAGGGGAGTTGAATTTTTCTATTTGTTTGGTTTTCTCCTGGGCCCATGGATTATGCCAATACAAGACAAAAAATGTGGGTCAATAGTTGAATAGCTGAAAGAGATGGGGTGATATGGACACATTTTTCTAAGTATGTGGATAATGACATGGTGACTTTTATTTTATAAAATCTTTGAGAACCTTACTGTTATAAGGCAATTGTTTGGTCACAAGTGTTAACAAAATCTCTCAAAAGATAGTAAAAGGATTTGACAACAATGATTTTTTACCTTTTCTCAGGTAATATGAAGTGAATACTGGTGCTATCTGGAACATGCTTAGAAGATCTCAAAGGACAATGTCAGGGCCTCAGAGAATAGGTTCCTCTGCAGGTCTGGCTGACTTGTATGAAGTGTTTTAATCTTGAGCAAAAAACATGACTATGACTAAAAGAAAAGGAACTTAACACAGAAACATCAAGAGAGCATGATATTTAGTAAAATGATTCTTACTCTTTTTATCATTACTGTAGTAGCAGTCTAAAAATGCTTGATTTGAGATCCTTGCTGAGCCTAACAGAAGCTCCTTGTCAAATTACTCCTGATGAACATTAACAATTCAGCAAGGAAAGAACTTTGCTTGTCATAGCGCAGTTTATTCTGATAGTCAACCTCTTCTTTGATTCAGAATGCTTTAAAAGACAAAAATCACTGCAGTTGTGGATCAAGGACTCATTGGTCCTTTAGATCTGACTGAACTCTAAATTAGCCACAGGCAACTACAGCATAGGAATGATTTCAACCTATGCACACATTACTTCAAATAGTATATGCATTGCCCTGTGCTTGAGTCAAACAAGTAGCATAGAGAACAATTAGCATTTTTAAAGCATATTGAAAGATTTTGAAGGTTTTTCTCATACAAGTATAGCTTGAAATGAGGTAGTTAGATCCCATAGTGAGGCATAGGACTTTAACCATATCTTCATTTTCCATTAAAAATTATTGAATTGCTAAATTACAATGTTATACCAGGAAAATGCACCACAATATTCAGCGGTGTTTGTAATAATTGATTGCAATTAATAATTGATAATTTTTACACTTTAAACATTTTTCTCCAAGAATCATGGAATCCTGAACACTCTCATAATACTTTATGAATTGAGGACAGTTATACACTTTGCAAATTCTCTCACTTGCATGTAATCAGAGCACCAGAATTCAAATCTGATTTAATGTACATTGCTAAGTGTTTACTTACAAACAAACATTTAGCTAGGTGCTATGATGGGATTCCAAAATGAATGAAATACATTTCCTGTCCTCAAAAGCATACAATTTATGCTCACAGATAGTGTTTTTACTACAAATGCATTCATATACAAACATATTCTCTATTATCCAATTGACTTTCTCAAACACAAGTCTTTAACACTCTTCAATTACTCCCATTTCAACTTCATGGCAAAAATAATATTTCACAAGTCAGGTATTTTATCTGACATCTGCCTGCCCCTCCAGTCTCACTATTTCATTAAACTGTTCCCATTACCTCTATAATCTGATCGTAATAACAATTTAACTGATCAGCATTGTTGTTTCGTTGTGATCATTATATTTTAGGTTAACTTGTAATTAAACAAGTAATACGTAAACATGTTCTCTTGGTAAAATAATTAGAATATTACAAGTATGGCTAAAACACAATTTGAACACTCTCCCAAATGTCCTATCTTGTCCAGCAGTAACCACTGTTATCAGTTATGTATGTGTCCTTGCAGATTTTTAATGCATTTACAGACAACATGTTGCTTTGTTTTGTGTTTTAACCTGATGTAGACCATATTTTGCATAGCCTATGTGATTTATTTATTCTATTCAATAGAAATCTTGGAGATTTTACCATATCAGTGTAATAATATAATATCTCATAACATGAACAGTTAATTAATTAATTAATAGTTTTTAATCTCCTCTTTATCTATTATTTCCTGTTTTTAATCCTTAACTTATTTATATGAATTTCTGTTCTTTTTATTTTTTAATTGTATGTAACAACAATTTGTCTACTTTTTTGTTCCTTACAATTAGCTAGTCTTTGTTTTATTGAATAAATCTGTATTTTGTATTGGTTTTGTTATTAATTTCTGCACTTATCTTAATTTCTTTCTTCAATCGATTGGGATTTGTTTTGTGGGTCTTTCAGTTTCTTGAGTCAAAAGATTTTTTGCATTTATTTTGTACTTTTCTTATTTTCTTATAAATTCATTTAAGGTACGTATATGTGAGGGGACTTCAAAAAGTTTGTGGGAAAATTGAATAAAAAGATAAAACTAAAATATATAAATTTTATTTCTCAGCATAAGCTCTACCAAGTTCAAGACACTTTTGTGCACGATGATCCCAGCAATTGAGTTTATCCCTGAAAAACTGAGGGTCCTGAGAATTTAATCGTGTCGATGAAGTCTTTTTTACCCTATTAGCTGAAGAAAAATGGGTACCCTTTAGTGATTTTTTAAGATTAGGAAACAGAAAGAAGTCAAAAGGAGTGAAATCAGGACTTTAAGATGGATGCCTAATGATTTCCCATCAAAGCTCTCACAAAATTGCTGCTGTTTAATGAGAGGAATGAACAGGAATGTTGTTGTGAAAAAGGACTCTCTGGTGAAACTTTTCCAGGCATTTTCTTGATAAAGCTTTGGCTAACTTTCTCAAAACACTCTAACAATAAACAGATGTTATCATTCTTTGGCCCTCCAGAAAGTCAACAAGCAAAATGCCTTGAGCATCCCCAAAAGACTGTTGCCATGACCCTTGCTTCTCACTGGTCCACTTTAGCTTTGACTGGACCACTTCCACCTCTTGGTAGCCATGGCTTTGATTGTGCTTTGTCTTCAGGATCATACTGGTAAAGCCATGTTTCATTTCCTGTTATGATTCTTCAGGAAATACTTCAGGATCTTATTCCCATTTGTTTGAAAGTTCCACTGAAAGCTCTGCTAGTGTTTGCACCTTATGCAGGTGTAAGAGTTTTGGCATCCATCTTTCAGAAAGTTTGCTCAACTTTAATTTCTCAGTCAGAATACTGTCAGCTGAACCAGCTGAGATACCCACGGTGTTGGCTATTGCTTTTGCTGTTAATCATCAGTCCTCTTCAGTTAGGGCACAAACAACATTAATGTTTTCCTCACAAATTGATGTGGATGGTCTGCCACTGCAGTCTTCGTCTTCAACATCATCTCCTCCCTTCTTACAAAGAGTTATCCATTTGTAAACTGCTGCTTTCTTTGAGGCATTTTCCCCATAAATTTTTCATAAAGCACCAATAATTTCATCACACTTCCATCCAAGCTTCACCATAAATTTGGTGTTTGTTCTTCTTACAATTTTAGCAGAATTCGTGTTGCTCTGGTAGGGGCTCTTTTCAAACTGATGTCTTATCCTTCTTAGTTCTTCAAGCTAGGTTCCTTTCAGACATATTATAACAAATTAGTATGAGTTTATTTTGTGATAAGACATTTTGTAATTCATGCACAGTTTTTTATAATACCCATTTTCCATGAGCTTTTTGAAAACCCCTCATATATGCATATATATAGACAGAGGAATATGTATACAAATATGTCTAAGTCTCCCTTTGGTCTCATCTCACCAATTTGATATGTGGTATCATTCAATTCTAAATAAATTATAATATTAATTTCTATTTTTTTTATTTTAACATAGTTGATTATATGCATCTGTGGAGTGCAGAGTTGCATATTATTGTGTGTGCAATGTGTGATGATCAAATGAGGATAATTAGTGTATTCAACATTATACAATGTAATCAATTTTCATGGCCCTTTACCAATTCCTCCCTTACTCCCCCCACCTCCTGCAATATATTCTAAAGTGTGCTTTTAAACTTTCACATGTATAGGATTTTTACTTGTTTTGTCTTGCTGCATTTTGGCTATTACTTTCTAATTATATTATATGATGGTCAGTAAATATAAGGAAGCTGATAAGATTTTAATTTTTCAATTTGATTCCTATAGTCATTTTTTCACAGGTACAAATATGTTGTGTGTATGTGTGTGTTTACAATATATGTATATTAAATTGAGTTTTAATTGTAAAATTCAAATCCTTTATAATCTTTCTCACTTTTTTAATGTACTCAGTCTATAAAGTTAGTGAAGTATGTTAAATTCTCACTGTGATTTCAGATTTGCTTATTTCTCCTTAAAATTCTATCAGTTTTTGTTTATATTTTTTAAACCAACATAATTAGATAATAAAAGTTCATGACTATTATATATTTGTGGATTATTCTTCTTTCAGTAGGAAATATTTTCTTTGTGTTCTTTTGATACTTTTTGCTTTGAATTCTGTTCTTCTGATATTAATAATATATCTGCATTCTGTACAGTCTCTGTTGGAACTACTCAGCTCTATTGTTATAGTGTGAAAGCAGCCATAGGCAATATGTAAAGAAATCAGTGTAACTGTGTTCCAATAAAACTTCATTTACAAGTCCTGGTGGGAGGGTAGATTTGGCCTGTAGGACATAGCTTGCTGACCCATGCTTTAGGTGATAATACTACAGTCTTATAGGACTTTACTTACTACAATCTTGACTAAGTATTTTACTTTCATAAAGCCGAAAGATGCTGGTTATTATGTGTTCGAAAGAGACAGCAGCTTTCACAACTGCCCAAGCATTTCACAAACATTGGCTTTGCTAACATAACTGAGAGGAAGTTACCAGATTTTATCAAAGTATAAACTCACACAAAGAGAAAGAAAACGGGCATAAAGTTGCACAAGGAGTTAGTGGAAAAGGCAGAATAGTAAACACCACCCACTCAAGGTGAGACTAAACTTCCCAAGTAGCCCCTGTGTTAGGACAAATGAGCAGTTACGTATATTTGCTTTTTAGGAGCCCTGGCTGGCATTATTGGGATGTAATAGTGACACCGTAGAGGAAATCTAAAAAAACCCAGAAAATAGCTTACTTTTTCACAAATATTTTCCTCTAACATGCTTTCTCTATATTTAATTTAATGATCATTGTTTTTCTTTTGTTTACATTCTTATATGGTCAAAAATTAAGGAAACATCAAAATAATTGTGGAAATACTGATAAGACTTGTTGTCTGTATTAATTTTTTTTTACTCTATTTCCATGAAAAGCCCTTTGTTTAATTTTTTCCTTTTTGTCTTTTTTCCTTTTTGTCAGTGTCGCTCCCGTACCGGACCGGGACCGGCAACGGGATCGCAACCCTCGGTGTTGCACCCGCACCTCGCTCAGCCAGTGAGCGGCTGGTCTGTATGTGGGATCCGAACCCTCAGCGGGAGCACCACCGCACTCCCAAGCGGTGCACTGTAGCAGTGCGCCACCGGGCCGGCCCGAAAAGCCCTTTAATTCCTCTTAATTTCCTCTTGAAACACCCATATGTAAAAACAGATTTCCAGGAAGATTCATCCAAAAAAGACAAACAGAAGCAGAATATCTGTGACCACCATTTTGAAAACATTTGATCAGGGAAACTTAAAGGTGAACCTGTTGCCAGAGTTGTGAAATTGAGTAGATACCAGGAATGGCATACCCTTTTTCATCATAAGGAAAAGGTCAGGCCCATCTGATTAGTTATTTTCAGAAAAGTCATTTTATGTAAGTGTTTTTCCTTTTCTCTAATTCTGTTCACAAGAACCAAAGAAGTATTCTGCTCTTATTCTTGATTCTTCACTGTGAGTTTTCAAAGGAGTTGTTTACCAGAATGCCACTCTGAGCAGTATTTGAAGGAAAATTTGAAAGTATATTAATTATAGAGTACTATGTTTGCCTCTAAATTTCCAAGTTAGTAAGTGTTGCGTCACTGATTTAGGGTGGCATCTTTTCCTTCTAGAATACTTTTAAAAATGCAAATGTATGAACAGAAAATTCTCACTTCAAAGAGAAATAGAACTGTTTTGAAAGACAGCCTTTGAATACAATCTTATTCAAAAAGAAGGCTATTTAGAGAAAATGGAATCCAAAAATGTCAACACCTGCATTCTTCCTGAGAATATGTCTTCTTTTTGACAACAGCACTGATAAGCTAAGAGTACTTCTAAAAACAAATATGCCTCCATGCCTCACTTTATTTGGTTATAGAAAAGATAGTGGAAATTTTATAGTGTCTCTACTCTACCCTTATATTTTCATTAAAAAGCAATACATTTCACAAATTTGATATGGGCAATTGCCTAAACCCACATGGTGTATATTGTAAGACTTAACTTCTTTAAAAAAAACAAGTCATAAGATGTGTGTGTGTGTGTCTCTGTGTGTATGTCTGTGTGTGTGTTATTTCAAAGTATCTACTCAAACCTGAAAGAATGATTTCTTTGCTACAATTTTGATCGATTTTAAAAGTTGGAATATAATGGGGAAAAAATATAATCTGCAATTACAGAATAATTTTGTTTCTCTATTTTTATAGAATACTATAAATACCCTTTATTCTAAAGAAAATCATCTTCCTCATTGGTAACACAAAAGATACTGAATATGACAAAGATTTTATTTTTATAATAGTTTAAATAAAAACATGGTAAATAACAATGCTTGCCTTCCTACAGACTAGAAGAAGATAAATTCCACTGTCACTGGTAGTGAAATAAGGGTGATGCAGAAATTGCAAGGAGGATCCTGGTCTGCCAGGAATTTCTGGTAGCCATTTTTAATAATGTATCCAGTTTTCCTTCAGTGGTTTACACCAATAAGGCATAATGAAACAAAACGGTCATCTAAACCCCTAAAGAAAAAAATGCATGCATTATTTAAAATACTTTTTGTTTTGTAATTTTGCCTACAATTCTCATAAGAAGTTTAATCATTAATTTTCCAGAAGAATGTAATCGCAAGTAAAGATAATGTTCCTAGGTGGACCCTGATGATGATATTTGATTAACATTTTTTTGTCTATGTAATTCAGTTTCTTCCCCAAACAATTTTTAACCTATCTCCTTAATTAAAATTTACCCTCACATTGAATATGCATTATAGATGATCATATAAACTAAATGTTCACATTAATTAATTTACTTCTCTAAGTAGCATGAAAATTTTTATTTTCACTGTTTAAATAGAAACTCTATGTTTGACATCAAACTTATAAGAGTGAAATGATCTGTTAGGAATTATTTCATCTTTCTATGCTGTTCCACTTGTAACCAAATCAAGAAAAAAATTGTACCTAATGATAATACTATTTTAGCCTTGAGAATGTCTTAAAAATATCCTCAGAGAAAGGAAAGTAGCTGGCTTTCTTTTTGTGGTTTAAAAAACAAATATTGCAGTGGCACATTTTCTTTTGTACTTTACTTGATCTTTTGTTTCTAATGTGAAGATCTACCAAGCATGAGTGAAATGGTTCATAGGTCTCTACAATTTCAACAACTCAAACAGAATCATTTCTGATAACTGGATCTTTTAGGATAATGTACTAAAGAAGATAAAGAAGGGCTAACATTAAGAAGGGCTTTATTTTTCCTTTAACAACATCCTCATACATGTATCAATCGATACCAAGATTAGAAAAATGTGCACTTTCACTACTAATCCTGTTAAAGTTGGGAATCAGATTACGGTTAAGAGAGACAAAACTAGGAAAAGTTGAAGTAAAATTGCAGGATAGATAGAAAATAGAATCTAAGCAGCAAAATAATTTTAGGGTTTGGTTACTTTAACAGTGAACACATGGAATCATAAATCTAAAGGAAGATCTGAAATCTGGAAATCGGGCTAGCATGGAAAGCACAGGACAAATAAGTAATGGAAATTCAGGCAGACAGCAGCACTGGGAAAATTCATGTTTAGGTATTTTCAAAGCACTTAGGAGAAAACAAGTTCATTGGCAGGAGACTTAGGCACTCGAGAACTTATATTCCAGGCAATAAACCCAGTGATTGGGAATACTGAAGTAGGGTTTATGAACTGAAGCATTAACGTAGGAAGAGGACAAGAAGCAAGATTCATGAGTTTTAAATGCCCCTCCTCTTCCCAATCCAATCCCCTCCCAATAGACACATATACACATATACCCACATATGCCCCCACACACACACGTAATGACCTCTGTACTAGTCTGGAGTCTGAGGGTGAGGTGGGAATAAGTGAAAATCATAGACTGCCATAACTACTAGGTGTCTTTAATGCATATAAACTTTTCTTCTAGATGGGGAATATGAGGCTCAGAAAAGTTACGCAACTGCTGAACTTCTCTGAGGCTGTTTCTTCTCATAGAACAAAACTTTCTGGAAGATTAAATACAGGGTAATAAGTGAAGATTCCTAACTACTAGGTGCTCTCTGTTTTCATCCTTTCCTTCTGTAAAACCATCCCTAAACTTCCCATCAAGAAGTACTGTAGGCTCTTAATTTATGTCCGGTAATCCTGAAAACCATATGTATCATCTCTTGTAGCCCTATTTACTTAATTTTCAATTGAGTCAACATTTTGGGAGGAAGAACTTTCTCAGAGCAACAAAGTTTGTCTCACCTTCAAAGTGTTATAGCAGGCAGAATAAAGACTAGAAAAACATAAGGCTGCATGCTAAGTTAACTCCCTCTGCTGAAGTAGTTTTAGCAAGTGTGATTATAAAATATAAATCATCATGTAGCATGAATTTTCAAGGTAATTTGTGATTAGTGAAATCACAATTGTTAAATCTGTGTATCATAGCACACTTTTTGTTCTGTGAAGTACAAAACTAACCTGTACTATCCAAACCCAGTGTCCAGAAGATCTCAAATTAATTACAATTTTAAGTATTGTCATATTTGAACACAGGATGGTATTACCCCCTTCTCACTCTCACTAACTGGTGTTGGAAATCACTCTAAAATCAAGCTGTAATGTAACTGACACTGGGTTCTTCTCAAAGAAAATGCAACCAATAGTGATAAATTTATGTAGAGCCATTTTTCTCTAGAGAGGCAAAGAGCTTTTCAATGGAAAAAAAAAAGGGGTTGGTGTTCATGACAATATGATAAGGTATTTTGGCATCCCTGGAGTGTAACTTTGGCTGATATACAGGTGTCAGAACAACACATCTTTACGGTGTGTGCTAATGGAAGGAACATGATGAATGCCCTTGAGCAGTGTAAGGAGGAGAAGCAGCAGCAGAGCCTAGGGACAGATGGTGCTGATTTATTACTTTGAAATGTCAGAGGGTAAGTGTTTTCCGCATATTGAGTTAGAGGTAATGCAGAGGTAATGTTTGAGATTATTGTGTTGGGCTTGATATTTTGATACCGAATTTGAATAAAAATCGTCTCATCTCTTAAGCAGGCTTATTGACAAAAAACAGTGGCTGGATTTGAAGAGGCCTGACATCTTTTGGGACATGTTCAGGAAAACAATGTACTGGGTCTATGGCTCATGAATATATTTGAAATGAATACAGGCATTTTTTTCATTGTCTTCATTTTCTGTGACAATTAGAGTGTGATTCAAAGTGACATAACCAAAATTCATTGTAACCAAAGCAGCTACTGTATTGTGGTTTGTCAATGAGATTAAATCTAAAAGAGAATATTGTGGATAGAACATCCATAAAGTACAGACATTCTCTTGTCTTTTGCTTTACTTATCAGCTTTGTGGTATGTGGATTTCATCTCAAAGAAACAACTACCAGAGTATTTTTTGACTTCTTTATTACTTTGATATCATTTGTGAAAATAGATGTTGCAATTGTTTAATAGATTATTCAACCATGTTAGGGTTTTTAGACTTCCAAATGAAAATGAGTTTATATAAATTGCTTCCTGATTGAAATTAAGATAGAATTCTTAATTTCATATCATCTGTAACCTAGTAACTGAGAAGGGAGCAAGATTCTGTACTGTTTTACATTTGATAACATTTTAAATCAAGCCTCCTCACTGCTAAACTCTGAACTGATGTGTACACTGTCGGAGAAGATATGTTTAATTTCATAAACTGTACAGTTTTACATTCTATAACCTGTTATTTTCATTCCATTATTCAATAAGATGTTTTCATTGATGTTTACAGTTTTCAAAAACAGGTAGAAAGGAAGATGTGGTCTTCTGCATACATATATCAGGATGAGGAGACAAATTCTATTCTCACTTTTTCCTCCTGCCTCTTTTCTCTAAGTTTCTCCACCTGTAAAAAAAAAAAAAGTAATCATTTATACTTATTGTACAAATATAAATATTGTGTGGAATGTTTACAAAGAACTTTGATCTCAAAATAATATTTTATCTTTAGAAACAAGTGGCTAACATATTTAGATATATAACACATTTGTACAGCACTTTGAAATTTTGATACTTATTTAAAAAGTGTTTTATAGATTGTTATGTGTAACAGTCCTATAAGATATCTAGTCAATGTCTATATCAATGACTCCATTTTTTGTACATGAGCTAACAGAGCTTCAAGGGAAATAAGTAACTGGTTTATGGCTATTCAGCTAGAAAGTGGAGAAAGGTGGATAAGAGCATGGGCTTTCTAAAGCAAGTGTTCATTATCCTATATAACACTGCTTCATTTTATGCACAATAGGTATATTTGTGCCATCATCATATATATTTATGATGGGTAATGACACATTTCCAGTCTGCTAGTCATAGAGAGAAAAAATAATGAACAGAGTGTAAGCCATGTAGATGGTGTAGGTACTCAATAAATATTTGTTGAATTAAAAAGTAAGTTAGTTAACATAGAGTACTTTTCTGCTCTCTAGAAGTTTAAACAGGAGACAGATGGGAGCATTCGTTGAACATTGACTAAATGCCAGGCCCTGTAAGGTATTTCACATGTATGCTCAGATTATGCTGTCTTGTCTAGTTCCTTTGAAGTAATCCTAATTCATTTCAAAGGTTGAAAAAGTTTCAAATAATACAATAGTGTGATAAAAAAAAAGAAAAAAAAAGGAATGGCACCATCTATCTTTTAATAGAGCCAAAAGTAAATAAATAAATAAGTCAGGAACACTTAGGATTCAATACCATGCCATAGAAAGATGGGGAAAAAACTAAAGAGCTGACCACACAGCATGCCAGCCTAAGGGCTGACTAGTAGGGGGGCAGAAAAGCAAAGATCAAAGAAACTGCCTCAGGTTCACATGATGGGCCATCTAAGGCAGGGGACTTTGTGGGTATGACTAATACCTAATCCACATTTACCCTACAGAAATTTGATAAGGACTAATTAGAGTGTTAGACTTCAAAACATAATATTGAAGGAGGTAGAAGAATCTCACTCCCTGGGGATTTCTACAGATATGGCACTTTTCTATCTAGCTATATAATTCCACGGCAGTGTTTTTAACATTTTCTACCAATAACTACCATAAGGATTTTCATTGCCTTCCCATCAATACCCTGTGTAGTTCCTCTGAATTTCTTTTTACAGATCTCTTTACCTTCTGCCACAAGACTAACAAATACAGCCAGACCCGGTCTACTTTTTCAAATACATTGTAAATTAAACACTTCTTTTATTAGCATTAGTTGTCCTGATTTAACCAAAATTATGGGAAAGAAAATATTTTCATGTTTGATTATTATAGGCATCCTCACCAAGAAAAGCACAGGGTAATGGCCACAACAGGTTAAAAAATTAGCAAATTAATTAATTGGACTTTCATAGATTTATTCTCAAAGTTAATGATTTGTTTAATTAAAATAATTTTCACTTAATTGAGTGGATATCTAGTATATTCAATAAGCCTAGCTTCTAGTGAGAAATGTAAGCTTCAAAAAGAAAAGAAAAAGATTTATGGTTTTACATGGCTATAAAAGTAGTCCATGCCTACTTTAGGAAACTTGGAAAATAATTAAAATATATAAAAAAGCAGTATAAAATCATCTATAGTTTTACCACTCAGAGAAAAGCATTGTTAACATTTTTTTTTTTTTTTTTGGTAAATCAAGAAAGCTCTTTTCTGAAAACACACACACAACACATACACACAGAAGCAATGAATTATGAGTGACAAACCAGCAATAACAAATGACAATGGTTCCAGACCCTCAAAAAGTTTAGGTTTGAAATTATAAGATAGAGATTATAAAATAGGTTTAATATTTTTAAACCAATAAAATAAAGAACTGAAATAAAAATGATCATAAAGTATTCTATGCCCTTTCAGTATTTAGAAGAAAGGTAAATGTATTGATTAACTTCAGATTTTGACAGCATCAAGTAAAACAAACATTCTACGGTTGCCACCAAGGTAAAGTAGCCATATGCCTCCCAGGTTCTCCCTCTTACAACAAAAGTTACCCTGGACGTAACATAACAAAAAAGCAAAGAAGATTGGCTGCCTAGGGACCTTGGAACATTAGGAAGAACATTGTGGTGAGCTCCTTAGGTTTCCTCAGCACTTCTCACATACCCCCGACAGGGTGCTGCACAAACCCTCAACTCAGAACTACCAACAGGCACAAAGAAGAAAATCTTGTTTGCCCTAACCAAAGGACCAGAAAATGGTGGCCTAAAAAAAGAAAAACATTTTGGTTACACCTGCCCTTCTCCAAACACCAACATAAACCACCACCTCCACCTGCATCCACCCCCCTCCATTACACACACACACCGTAGTTTCTTCAGGGCCTAGTGGAGAGCTGATCTTCATCTTCCAACCTTGTCAAAGCAGACAGTGCACTCACACAGTGTGCTCCCAGTTGGGAGGTAATGGTGGAGCCCAGCAAGGAGCTACAATTTTTTACCTTGCCTGATGGAAACAGGTGATGCTCCAATTCCCCCAACAGATGGTATTGGCAGGCCCAACATGAAAATGATCTTCCATCTCCATCTCAGGGGACCCAGAAAATGCTTCCAGTCCCCCCAAGGGTAGTGCCCATGTGGTCTAATGGTGAGCTGTGGCTCCAGTGCTAACCAGCAGCAAAGTAATGCAAGTCAATGCTAGTAACACTCCATTCTTTCCCTCACTCTAGAGGTCAGTGAGGTCCACTGGGGAGCTGAAGCTCCACACCCAACAGCAACAAGACTGAACAAGGCAGTGTGAAGCAGAGCTAGTTGATATTCCACCAGCCCCCAGTTGTCAGTGGGACCCAATAAGAAAATTAGCTTTTACCTCCATGCTGCATCAACAAGACGGAACAGTCATGGGAGACTGGCTTGGTGACACTCTGCTCTCCCCTTACCATGGTATTGCAGGAGGGTGGGGAGGGGGGTTTCAATGGGGAGCTGAGCTTCCACCCATTCTGGCATCAAGTCATTGGAGGTTATGAGAGGCACAGATAGTTGGCACTCTGCTTCCCACCACTCCCCTCCCCTCGTGTCACTGGGGTTCAGCAGGGAGCTGAGATTCTGTTATCCATCCCTTCAGCTACAAGTGGTGTGAGCTAGCCCTTTGCTTTCCCACTCCCTGATGACTGACCCTATATATCCACTCAGAGACAATGAGGTAATGTGAGTCAGTGTTCCACCTTTTCTGGGAAGACTAGAGGGGAGCTAAATTTTTACCCACTCAAATAAAATGAGGCAGTGGGAGTCAATGCCCCATTTTTGCCAGGTGGTACCAGTGGTCCAAGTATGAAGCTGAATATACACAACCAACCAGCCTTCACACTACAACTCAGCAAGAGAACTGCCTGCTAAAAAAAAGAAGAAAATTAAATAGGAACCAGAGACTTCTAACATAATAAACAAAATATCCAGGATGAAAGCTAAAATCACTTTTCATACCAACAACCAGGAATATTACATGAATAAGAAGAGACAATCAACACCAACATAAACCAGATGTTGCAATTATCTGAAGAGGACTTAAAGTAGCCATTATAAAAATGCTTCAACAAGCAATTATAAATTTTCTTAAAATAAATGAAAAAATATCCTCAACAAAGAGAATTAAGTTATATGTATCAAAAGAAATTGTGCGACTGGAAAATAGAATAGCCAAAACAAAAAAGTCAAGTCAATGGAGGGCTGGCTGGTTAACTCAGTTGGTTAGAGCATAACATTGATAACACCGAGGTCAAGGTTTGGGATCCCCTTACCAGCCAACCACCAAAAAAAAAAAAAAAAAAGCAAATGGGTTCAATAGTAGAGATGATGTAGGATGCAATCAGTGAACTTAAAGTAAGATCATTAAAATTTACCCAATCTGAACAACAGAGAGAAAAATAATAATAATAGTAGTAATAATAATATAATAAAAGAGCAGAATCTTAGGTGCCTGTGGGATAAAAGCAAAAGAAGGTATTTTGTATCAACATAGTTCAAAGAGAGGAAAAAAAGAGTGGGATTGACAAAATTTTCAATGAAATAATGGCTAAAAACTTTCAAAATTTGGCAAAAGACACAAATCTAGACATTCAAGAAGTTAAGCAAACCCTAAATAAGATAAATCCAAAGAAATCCTTGCCAAGACACATTATAATTATGCTTCTGAAAACTAAAGGCAAAGAAAAACATTGAAAGCAGACAGAGGAAAAACAATACATACTTATAGGGGAACATGGATTTGAATGAGAGGAAATATTTCATCTGAAACCATAAGGCTACAGTATTTTTCAAGTATTGAATAAAAGACCTTTCAACTGCAAATTCTGTATCCAGTCAAAGTACCATTCAGGTACGAAAAGACAATTAGAACATTATCAGATTAAGGAAAATGAAGAGAAGTTGTTGCTAGCAAATTTACCCAGAAAGAATAGCTAAAGGAAGTTCTCTAAACAGAAAAGAAGTGAAAGCAGAAGAAGGCATAGAGTTTTAGAAAAGAAAGAACATTGGATTGGCGAAAAATAGGGATAAATATATCAAATTAACCTACTTATGAGTTTCTTACATTATATTTGATAGTTGAAGCAAAGTTTTAACACCATCTCACAAGGTTCACAATACATGTAGAGGAAATAAATTGCATTTAAGAAAGTAGAGAGGGTAAAGGGATCTAAATGGAAGTGTAGGCAGATTAAGAGAATAAGAAAAGGGTTAAACTGCAGCTGTTGCAATAACTGTTTTAAAAGTTGTTTTGCAGAAAGCAGCAACCAGATCAGGGGACTGAAGAGCTAAACTTTAGTGAGCTTTGCTCATTATAATGCTAAATTCTCCACCCAAGGAGGAGTTAAGCTTCATTAATATAGCATGGGAGGTATGAACAAGTATGATGTGAAACTGAGCATGTACCAACAAAACCGCACCTTTAAATGTGATGACCTGAACAACATCTTTGCATATTCGTGCTTGTACTAAGTAAAAGAGGTTGTAACTTTCTCTTCAGTGAGACACTGCTCTGGGTGCTATCGTGGGTGTTCTCCTCACTTGTTGCAAGAAATAAGGTTTTCCTTTCTCCAATGTGATCTCGGTAGATTTTGTTTGGAATATGCTCTCTGAGAGGCAGACCACTTGAGTCCAGTAACAGAAGTAAGGTTTCTATACTTCAGTCAAAGTGGTAAAATGATGATAGCTATGGACTAGAATACATTATGATCATATATATGATAGTTGACATGATAGGCATATTGTAATAACTAGATCAATAATTAAGAAAATGATACAAAGTGATATATCAAGAAAACTATAAATGAGTCAAGATGGAATACTAAAGCAAGTGTTCAAATGACCGAAAGGAAGGTAAGAAAAAAAAGAGAGAAGCCAATTGTAAAACAAATAATAAAATGGCAGAGTTAAGCACTAACATAGAAATAATCACCTTTAATGTAAATGATCTAAACACATCAAGGGAAAGACAGACATTGGCAGAATGGATTAGAAAAATATGATCCAAGAGTGTGATGTTTACAAGAAACTACTTCAAATACGACATCGACAGGTTGAATTTAAAAGTGTGTGCAAATTAAAACTACATTGAGATACCACCTCACCCCAGTTAGACTGGCTATAATCAAAAAGACAGTGAATAACAAATGCTGGCGAGGGTGTGGAGAGAAGGGAACACTTCTACGCTGTTGGTGGGACTGTAAATTAGTACAACCACTATGGAAAACAGTATGGAGTTTTCTCAAACAACTACAGATAGATTTTCCAAATGATCCAGCAATACCACTTCTGGGTATATACCCAGAGGAATGGAAATCATCATGTCAAAGGGATACCTGCACTCTCATGTTCATGGCAGCTCTGTTTAGAATAACCAAGACATGGAACTAAACTAAATGTCCTTCACTGGATGATTGGGTAAGGAAACTGTGGTATATATATGCCATGGAATACTACTCTGCCATAAAAAAGAATGAAATACCCCCATTTGCAACAACATGGATGAGCCTGGAGAAACTTATGTTGAGTGAAATAAGCAAAGCAGAGGGATCAATGCCACATGAACTCACTCATATGTGGAAGCTAAGAGAGAAAGGTAGGAAGGAAAGAAAGACCACAGTGATGCGCTGGACTTGCAGAGGGAGAGAACACTCTATGCCCTACAAAGTGGAGTGGAGGGGAAAAGGGGAGGGGGAGGGAGGTTGGGGATAATTGGCTGGGGGACATGGGGTAGAAATGCAATTTGTGGTAATGAGTATACAGCCAGTATGAATCTGGCCCCCACATCACGGGCACAAGGGGTGACAATCAGCTTTATATCTCATGAATATTCATAACCATTAAAAAATAATAAATAAATAAAAGGGTGAAAAAAGATATATCATGCAAACATTAATCAAAAGAAAGCAGGAATGTCTATATTAATACCTTCTATAGTAGACTTCATTTTTTATTTTTAATTGATAATTGACATGTAATAATTGTACATATTTATGGGGTATAGAGTGATATTTCATTACATGTATACAATGAGTAATATCCATCACTGCCAACTTTTATCATTTCTTTGTGTTGAGAACATTTAAATTCCTCTCTTCTAGCCATTTGAAAATATACCATTAGTGTTAATTGTAGACACCTAGCATTACTACCTAGCTGTACATTTGTATCCATTAACCAACATCTCCCTACCCCTTCTCACTCCTACCTTTCCCACTCTTCTAGTAACCACAACTCTACTCTCTATTTCTATGAGCTCAATATTTTTTAGCTCCCACATAGGAGTGAGAGCATGTAGTATTTATTTTTCTGTGCTTGACTTATTCTACTTAACATAATGTCCTCCAAGCTCATTCATGTTTCCACAAAGAACAGTATTTCATTGTTTTTTATGGCTGAGTTTTTTATGGCTGAGTAGTACACAATTTTGTATATATGTCACATTTTCTTTATCCATTCACCTGTCGATGGCCACTTAGGTTGATTCCATATCTTGGATATTGTGAATAATGCTGCAATAAACATGGGAGTGCAGATATCTCTTCAGTATACTGATTTCTAAAGTTGACTTTAAAAGAAATAAAATTACTAGAAAAAAGAGAAACGTGATAAAATGATCAATTCATCAGGAAACATGACATTCTAAATATGTATGCACCAAGCAATAAAGCTTCAAAACACATTAAACAAAACCTGAAAGAGCTGAAAGGAGAAAAAGACAAATCCACAATTATAGTTGGGGACTTTGACACCCTAACTGGCAGAACTACCAGACAGAAAATCAGTAAGGATATAGAAGAATTGAACAACATAACTAACCAACAAGAACTGATTGAAGTATATAGAACATTCCACCAACGACTGCAAAACAGACTTTTTTTTTTCAAGCACCCCTGTAACATCCCCAAAGATGGACCATATCCTGGGCCATAAGAAAACCTCAAAAATACAGAAGAATTAGAATCATACAGATTATGTTCTCTGACCATAGTGGAATAAAACAAGAAATCAATAACAGAAAGACAACAGGAAAATCTCCAAGCACTTGGAAATTAAATAACACATTTCTAAACAATCTGTGGGGCAAGAAGAAACTTTCACAGGAAATTAAAAACAAAAATAACCTCCATAACAACATGGAAATGAAAATACAATGAGATGCCACAAGAGCAATACTGAATACTAAGCAAATTTATAGTACTAAATGCTTACATTACATTACAAAAGAGGAAATGTCTCAAATCAATAATCTAAAATCTTACTTCAAGAATGTAGAAAAAGAAGCACAAAATAGATTCTAAGCAGCAGAAGGAAAAAAATAATAAAGCAGAAATCAATGAAATTGAAAAAAGAAAATAATGCAGAAAATCAATAAGACAAAAAACTACTTCTTCAAAAAATTTTTTTTTTAGTTTATGAAACTTTAACAAAATAGATAAATATAAAAAAAGAGAAGACACAAATCATCAGTATCATGAATGAAACAGGGTATATAACTACAGATCTAGCATCCCTTAAAAAGATAATTGTCCCGACCCGCGGGATATTCAACGCAGACCCTGGAGGGGGGAGTGGGAATTGGATGGGACAAGAGACGCGAGAGATGGGAGACAAGACAGTATTCTGATCAAGTCTCGTTTATTGATTCTTAGGTTACATCTTATATAGGAAAAAGCAACTGTCCCGACCCGTGGGATATTCAACGCAGACCCTGGAGGGGGGAGTGGGAATGGGATGGAAGCAAGAGACGTGAGAGATGGGAGACAAGACAGTATTCTGATCAAGTCTCGTTTATTGATTCTTAGGTTACATCTTATATAGGAAAAAGCAAGCATATTGTAAGGAGTTAGGAATGCAGGAATACGATAAGATCTTGAGAAGAAACAAAGTCAGAAAATCTCTGATGCAAAGAAGCCCCCAATCTTTACAAGAAAGCAGAAACTTGAAAGGAGATAAGAGGTCACTCTTGAGTAGACTTGCATAGCCAGGAGCATAGCGTCCCAGGCACAGATTATGAGGCAGATATCCCATAAGCACAGACATCTGACATAAGCAGATTGTCACGTAGGCCTGGTCACACAAGAAGGGGTGTGGGGCTACAGGCTCCCGACAGATAATGAAGGATGCTATGAACAATTTTACACTCATAAATTTGACAATTTAGAAAAAAAAGGACCAATTCTTTGAAAACCACAAACTACTAAACCTAACTGAGATGAAATTGACAATCAGAATAGTCCTATAATTATTAAAGAAATTGATGTGTAATTAGAAAGCTCCAAAAAAAGAAATCTTTGGGCACAGGTGGTTTCATTGGAGAACTCCATCTGAAATTTAAAGAATTAACAGCAGTTTTACACAATCGCTTCCAGAAAACTGAAGAGAGAATTCTCCCTAATTCTTTTTTCATGAGATTAGTAATAGCCAGATTCTAAAACCATACAAAAACAATATCAAAACAAAAAACAAACAAACAAAAACCTACTCAGACCAGTATCTCTTATGAGCATAGAGTAAAAATCCTCAAAAAATATTTGTAAATTGAATTCAGCAATGTATAAAAAGAATTATACACCATGACCAATTGGGGTCATGCAAAGCTGGTTTAGCATTCGAAAAACAATGTAGTTCACCATATCAATAGGCTGAAGAAAAAAAATCAATTGATATATAAAAAGCATTTGCCAAAAACCAACCTTATAAACTCAGAAAAGTAAGAAAAGAGGAAATTCCTCAAATTCATAAACAGTATCTGTGAGAAACCTTATACAGTTAGTATCATACTGAGTAATGAAAGACTAAAGTTTTCCAAGATTGGGAGCAAGGCAAGGATAGCCACTCTTACTCAACATTTTACTGAAACTTCTAATCGCTGAGATAAGACAAAAAACAAAAGGCATACAGATTGGAAGGAAGACACAGAACTGTCCCTATTTGCAGGTGGCATGATTATCTATGCAGATAATCTCAAGAAATTTACAAAAAAAAAAAAGTCCCAGAACTTATGAGTGCAGGAAGTTAGCAACAAATAAGATCAACACATACAAAAAATCATGTTTCTATATACTAACCGTAAACATGTGAAAACTAAAATTAAAAACACAATACCATTTACAATAGCACCGACAAAAATGAAATACCTGAGTATAAAATAACCCAAATATGTACAGGATCTGCAAGCCCAAAATTACAAAATGTGACAAAATGAATTAAAGATCTGAATAAATGGTGACACATACTGTGTTCATGAATTGAACAACTCAGTGTAGTAAAGATGTAAATTCTCTCAAATTGTTCTGTAGGTTTAATGAAATTACTATAAATATCCTAGCAAAATTTATTGTAAACATAGACAACCTTATTCTAAAATTTATATGGAAAAGCACAGGACCTAAAATGGCTAAAAAATATCTTGAAAAGAAAAAGTAGGAGGAATCACTCTTCTTAATAGTAAGGGCTATTATATAGCTATGGTAATCAAGACAGTGCGGTATTGGCAGAAGGATAAACACATAGATCAATAGATTAGAATGGATAACCCAGAAATAGAACCACACAAATACACCCACCTGATTTTTTAAAGAGGTAAAAAGCAATTCAATGGAGTAAGGACGACCTTTTCAACAAATTGTGTCAGAGCAACTGGAAATCCACTGGCAAAAAGGTGAATCGACTTAAACCTCACATCTTATACAAAAATTAATTCAAAATGGATCACAGAATTAAATATAAAAGGCTCAACTATAAAACTTTTTAAAAAATCATAGTAGAAATTCTTCAAGATCCAGGATGAGGCAAAAGTTCTTAGACTTAACACCAAAGCACAATCCATAAAAGAAAAGAAATCAATAAATTAGACCTCATCAAAATTAAAAACTTTTGTTCATCAAAAGACTATGAAAAGTCTAGATGAAAAGTCAAGCTATAGACTGGGAAAAAGTATTTGTGAACTACATTTCCAACAAAGGACTACTATCTAGAATATATAAAAAAACTCTCAAAACCAAACAGTAAAAAACAAACAAACAGAATCCAACTAGAAAACAGGCAAAAGAAATAAACAGACATTTCACTGAAGAATATATACATATGTCAAAAAAAGCACATAAAAAAATGTTCAACATCAGCCATTAGGGAAATGCAAATTAAGGCCACAATGAAAAATCACTATACACATGTCAGAATGGGTAAAATAAAAAATAGTGACAACATCTAATACTAGCTGGAATATGGAGAAACTATATGGCATAGCAGGTAAGAATAAAAAATAGTACAACCACTGTGGAAAACAGTTTCGAAGTTTCTTATAAACTAAACATGCAACTACCATGTAGGCCAACAAGTGTACTCCCAAGCATTAATCCTAGATAAATGAAAACCTAACACAAAAACCTAACACAAATGTTCGTAACAGCTTTATTCATAATACTGTAATCAAAAACTGGAAACAGCCCAGATGCCCTTCAACAGGTGATTAAGCTGTGGTATATATGGAACATAGCTCTTCAATATAAAAACTATTCATACATTTAAAAACTTGGATGAATCTCCAGGGAATTATGCTGAGTATAAAAAGCCAATCCCAAAAGGTCACATGCTGTAATTCCATGTATATAACATGTTTGAAATAACAATGTCATAGACATGGATAACAGATTAGTAGTTGCCGTGGGCCCAGGATAGAGGCAGGAGGGAAAAGAGGTGGGTATGGCTATAGAAAGACAACTGGAAGGATTCCTGTGGTGATGAACTGCTCTATATCTTAACTATATCAATGTCAATATCTTGATTTTGATATTGTACTATAGTTTTTCAAGATACTGCCATTGGGAGAAAATGGGTAAAGTGTACCTGGGATATCTTTGTATTATTTCTTAAAATTGCATGTGAATGTATAATTATCTCAAAATACAGTTTAATTTTTTTAAAAACTCTCTATGGTAAAGACTAAAAGAATAAAAAGAGGGTATATGTATTTGAAAAAGATGATGAGAAAAAAATGGAAGGAAACAGAACAAATCTAAAAGAGGCAAGGTAGGAGGGAAAATGAAGCACAGGAAGTGTGGGACAAATAAAAAGTACATAATAAAATGTTACTAATAAATACAATGAAAATGTTTAAGTAATTATTTTGCTTATTTCTGATAGATGTTGCTCTACTGTTTTATAATATTTAGCTTTGTAGAGAACTGTATATAGAACCCGATTTTATTCTTATCAAAGTAAAATCTTCCCTTCCAGAAGGTTATAGGGTCACCTATTATCTAAATATTTTATGAGGCTATGTCTAGGACTGTGCCTTGCTATGGACTGAATGCTTGTGTCCCTATAAAATTCATATGTAGATTCCTGAATCTTCAATGAGATGTTATTAGGAGATGGGGCCTTTGGGAGGTGATTAGGTCATGAGGGAGAAGTTCTCACAAATGGGATTATTGCCCTAAAAAGGGTCTGAAGAGACCAGAGCTCTCTCTCTACCATGTTAGGGACACAAGAAGATGGCCATCCATACAGGAAGAAAGAGGGCCTTCACCAAGAACCTGACCATTTGGCACCTTGATTTTGAACATCCACCCTCTAGAACTGTAAGAAGTAAATGTTTGTTGTTTAAGCCACCTAGTCTACAGTAGTTTGTTATAACAGCTCGGACTAAGACATGCTCTTTATGTATAATATTTTTCAGGTTTTTCAAATATGATCTCTCTCATATGTGAATGTCATTGTTTTGTTTACAAAGAGTTCTGTTTTCCTCTTTCTAGGCATATGGTAGATAGCATTTGCCTGCCTTCCATGAAGTTAGGCATGGCATATATGACTTGCCTGGGTCAAAGAAATGCAAGCAGCAGTGGCAGTGTATAACTGGATGGATGCCTAAATACCCAGAACACAACTTGGCATGTTCCCTCCCCACTGCTGAGGCATTCATGAAAACATGTATCCAGATAGAGCCTGCACTATTCTGGGTATCTAAGTGGTAAATGTGGTAAACTAAACCCCCCTCTTGCCCATGTTGCACATTAGTGTATGCAAGAAATAAAGTGTTGTTTTAAGCCACAGTGGTTTGGGATTGTATGTTTTTGCAGCACAACCTAGCCTATCCTGACCCATACATGTTATTTTATGCATACAGAAAAGTGCTGAGAATAACATAACTAACTCCTGTTGACTCACTCATCTCAAATTTTAATAAATATTAAAAGTCCTTTCTCTGTCTTTGCTTCTCACATTTACATAAAGAAAGAAGGGAAAAATCCTAAAACATTACAGATAACAGTTGAAGACCCTTTTGTAATCCTTCAAGATCCCATTCATCTCTCTTACTCTCTCCATCCACAGAGGCAACCACTGTCTTCAAGTTGGTGTGTATTTTTTCCATTTTATGCTTTTATAGTTTAATCATGCATTTATAATCCATGTATACAGAAGTAATATACAATACTGTTTCCTCTGTTTTAAAATCTTATGCAAATGGTAGTATTCTGTCATTCTGTCCTAAATTACATATACATTAGAAGTTATTTCTATTAATTTATTTAAAATTTTGTATGTATTAGTTCTTTTTTTCTGTTTTCCTGCCTTTCGTTGGATTTATAAATTTTTATTTGTTTTTTGGAAGCTATGGATGGTATTTCTATTATTTATGTGATTATATTTCTGTGATTATATTTTCTTATACATATTTAGATGTGAAGTTCCTTTACAAAATCTAAGGTTATTCAAATATATTTATTCCTTCTAAGGAAACACTTTTGCATTAGTATATTTTAGCTCATTGAAAACTATCCTCTGTTCCCTTTATTACAGGTGTCTAAAATTTTAATTCAACATAAAAAAAAACACATTACCATGTTTTTAGACAATAATAAATCATATATACCAACATATTCTGTACTCACCACTTTCCCTTAAACATAACTCCTTTCCTCATATTTCACTCTTCTTATTATTGAAATATATTCTTCATTAGTTCTTTTATTTAGCAAGAGTTAGTTCTTCCAAAAAGGGTGAATGGGTGGTCAACTCTCTTAATCTTTGTATGTGAGTTATCTTCATGTTGCTCACTCTTGAGTGTTAATTTAGCTGGATGTAGAATTTCAGGACAATGATTTTCTCTCAGCACTTTGAAAATACTACTTTATTGAATTCTTGCATCCATTGTTGCTGAAGAAAATTTTGTTGTTAGTATAAATTTCATTCTTCCTGAGTAACATGTCAGTATATAACAACTACAATTACTTGAAGTTGATACGACAAGCAAACAGAAAGGACATTGTTACGTGGGAGGGAGGAGAGGGAGGAGGGAGGGAGGTTTTGGTAAGGGGCAACAGTAATCGACCACAATGTATATCGACAAAATAAAATTTAAAAAAAAAATTTTTTTTTAAAAACATGTCAGTTTACTCAGAAAGATTTTAAGATTTCTTTTGAAATTCTTGATTTATTGATCTTTTACCGCTATGTGTCTAGGTGCTATTTATTTTTATTTTACATGCTCAATATGTAATGTACTTTTAGTGTAAAGATCCATGTGTTTCTTCAGTTGCAGAAATTTGTCAAATATTACTTTTGACATATTGCTTTCTACCACTCCCTCAGTTTTCTCCTCCTGGTACTCTCATTTAGCATGTATTGGAGCCTCTCCATCCATTAACAATTTTTTCTAAACTCACATTTGGAAAAAAAAAAAAAAAAGCTATTTGTTTGGTGAATTCCTTAGTGCTAACTTGCAATTTATTATTTTATCTCCTCAACTCTTTACAAGCTAAAGGTTATTCCGTATGTTGAAATTCTCAAATTGATAAACACATACATATATGTATTTCTAGACTTCTAATTATGCGCTCTTTATCATATACATAAAGATAGTTTTAGATATGCAAAGGTTTGAGATATATGTTCTCTAAGTAGTCTTTTTGAAAAAGTAACAAGCTGTTCTTTTATTTACAAAGAAAGGAATCAATATTAAATCTTGATAAGAAGTTACAATAAGAACTGATAATGAACATCAAAAGAAGTTACACAGACTTACATCTAAACTAATATTATAAATTTTGATACACTATAAAATCAACAATTAGTCTTAAAAATGAATATTACATTTAAAAAATTTTTGAAGACATAAAGAAAAAAAAATCTAAGGAAATGGATTTACACAGCACACAAAAGCCAGATAGAATATTGCTGTCAAATGAGTCTGCCTTGAAGCTCCAGCATCAATTGGCATATTACTTTCTGCTTCATTTCATACTATTTTAAGAGTTTTCTAAGTACGTGTCATTGAACAAAGTTTCTAGCTCAAAAATATCAACTTCAATGGCAATCATTCACTATTATAATTTTATTTCTTTGTATCTGAAGCTTATTCCTTCAAAAGAGTTCTACTTGAAAAGCAAATTCTTTTGGAGGAGGTCACTCCTTAAAAATCAGTTAGCATGCTAATATATAGATAGCACTGCAGCGTATGACTGCTACATTGGTCAAAATTGGATGCGAGACTGACAAAAGAAAATAGGTCTCTGACATGATAGGAGAAAGGATTAGCAAAGTCAAAATTCACATTTGTGTCCGAGGTCTACATCAGACCATTTAGAAATGCATTAAAGGTATGGCCCTGCAATGATATCTGGATACTACATGGAAATTTCAGTAGAAATCAGAGGAAATTGACATGACAGCACTAATGGATATGATTCATTGTATCCTAAATATGATCTGAGTGATTGAAGGACAAAAAAGCATACTCTTAATTGGTGGCCATGAATAAAGCTACTTTTCATGTCTTTTTTGGCTCTTTCTTATGTGCATATCCTATATATTAAGGTGAAGTAAAAATAAAAGAGTTGTACTTTGATTTAATTACTATATCTGTCATATATACAAATGGTATGGAGACACAACCTTGAAAGTTATCTAGAAAATAGATATATCTTGAGTCTTGCAAATGGATACACTTGGGTCATAATAACTCTTTTACTCAGCTGTGTCTGGCTGACTATTGAGATAGGCAATTAAAGAAAAAAATGTGGAATCTGTCAAAATAGAATATCTGAGGTAACTTAAATGCTGCCACCTCACTGTAAAGTATGCAACATTCATTCAATTCAAATATATATTAAGCAATTTACTATCTACGTGGTGTTTAATAGGCACTTAGAGATATGATAGTATAAAAGAGAGAAATGCTACTGGTCTTTTTGGAAACTATATTCTTGTGAGAAAGATAAAACTACTTCCAAAATTATCTAATTACAATTGTGACCAATACTCTGGAGGGGTGCAAGGTAGTTAGAGAGTGTATAACAGGGGGATCTGCCCTAAACTGGGATCTAAAAGGAAGAAAGAGAGAGAATTCCAAGCAGAGGGAATAGCATGTGAGAAGGTCCTGAGGCAGGGAGGAACAGAACTCATTGTGGGAACTGAAAAAAAGCTTTATGGCTGCAATTCAGACAGGGAATGGAGAGAGATGTGAAACTGGTTCATAAGGGTCATACTAATGGTTTTAGTCTTCATCCTAAAAGCAATTGGAAGCAATTATAGTTTTCTAAGAAAGAGAATAGCAGGATCAAAATGTATTTTTAAGAGATCATTCTGGCTAGAAGGAGATAAGTAGTTAGAAGAGTATTTCAGCAGTTTAGGTAAGGAATCATGGTAGCTAGGTCTAAGGGTGTGGCAGTCCGATAGACAGAAGCAGATATATTTGAGAGAAATTTTAGATGTAAAATTGATAGGACTTTTATGATTAATTAACTGTGAGGGAAAAGAGAGGAGTCAAGGATAACTCCCAGGTTTCTTGCTTGTATAATTGAATATACTCACATATAAGTCATTGAAGGAGGACAAAGTTTGCAGAAGGTATTGATTTGTTCAGTTTTGTTCACACTGAATTTGAGTTGTTTGTGAAATATACGAGTAAAAATGCCCAAGAGAGTTGTGGATACAAGTCTGAGGTTCTACTGTGATTTTTAAAATTGGCCTATGTTTAAATGGATCTAATTTTCAGTTAAACTGTGCAAACAAGTTTTGTCACCATTTAACAAGGATATCTCCAGCCAATGGTTTTTAATCTTTATTTTACCAGTAACGTCTCAAAGATGGTCACAAGAATGTGCTCACAACACTTCTGTTAAACCAAAATTCTTGCATTAACAAATCATACACAGGAGACAATTACTTAAAGTCAACAGGCTAAAAACTTAAGAGCAGAAGAGTAAATGTTTCCATATCTCCTTATCTACCACTGACTTGAGTATAAATTTTTTCACTTCTGGTTTCTCTCTTTATCAGCTGTTGAAATGAAAATGTTGATATGACCACAAGTTCTAAAAATGCCTTGGTCACAGTTAAATCACTTTAACATTCATATTCTATGAAGAAAATGAATTAAGAGGGGATAGAAATATCCCATGCATGGATGTATATTTTTAAAACTTGAATAGCTGGCCTCATAATCATCATGTAGAAATAAAAGCTTCTGTTGAACAAAACAAATTGTACAGATGTTGACTAGAATGCATAGCTTTTCCATGCATTTTAGAAGGCAAATGTGTTAGTTCCTTCCTATGCCTAAAATAGGTAGCACAGCCTATCTTAGATTGCCAGCAGTACGATTGCAAACACACACAGACTGTGGGAAAGTCACATGAATCACATTTGTGCATAACAAGCTGGCAAACTGTGACATACAAAGGCAAGAACGTGCTTGCTGAGTGTTCACTTTACTTGGTACTGTAGTTCACAAAATGTTTTTCTAACACTCTTGATTCTTTGATTGCTGATGCAGCATCCTCCAGGCCTTCAAAAAAGATTTGCAGTTAAAATGAGGAAGATATATTTTCAGAAAAAATGAACACTTGGTGTTATGTTTTTCCATTTTTAAGAACTACCATTAAGAAAAGCTGAAGGGAGTGGGGGCAGAGCATTGCAGAGATTCTGGAAGGCTGGGAAAATCATTTAGTATGAGGTAGAATCAAGATTGGTTTCCCAAATGGTTCTTGTTTCTAAGAACATTTTTCACAATGAAAAGTGAACACTGAATAGAAAATCTTAACCTTAAAATTCTTGAATGGAATATGAATTTTGTCCATATACATTAAACGGTTAGCATATTTACTAGTTGTTTTCTCGCATGATCATTCTTTTGTATACTCTTTTAGAAGGTTCATTTGATATACATTTTTGAAATTACAAAAAAAGAATAGGTAAGTATTGTTATGAAGATTGGCCATATTACTTTTATCTGCAGATAAAAATTCAAAGAAACAGATAGGAGGAAACGAATGAACTAACACTGACTTTGGACTTCACAATCATCAATACTCTACATTTGATGAAGGGAAGACATGAATGCTTCCAGTCTTTGGAGCACATAAGAACTTGTCCTCCTTCCACCTCACCCTACCCTTGCTCCCTTCACTTCCCACTTCCCCATCTCCTATACACAGGATCTGCTCCAGAGGTCTCTACTTTGGAGAAGCAAAACACGGTTCCTTCCCTTATAAAAGGTTGGCAGCCTGTAGAATTCTTCCTAAGATAGGCCTACTGCACCAGCTTGCCATTGTTATCAATTCCCACTGTTCTCAGACTGATTCTTTCAAATCCCTTCAACAGAAGCAGGGAGAAAAAGACAGAGAGAAACGGGGACAACTCTACATTTGCTAATGTGATCTCTCCAACTTGAAGAAATTTGTTCACACAGGATCTCACCAAATGGTGAACTTAACTTGCCTCTATATACAGTAACTCCCCTCTTCCGGCATCCTGGAACACATTTGCCTTTGCCTACAAAGCATCTGGAAGAGAGAACATTACAATGTTATCTTAGGGACCACTGCATTTGAAACAGCATTGTCAGCTAGGAAGATCTCAAAGTAGAGACTGAAAGTGGTTTTATGACAGTTAGAATGGAATCCTGTTTCATGTTCCTGCTCTCACTATGATTCAGCCACACTGGCCTCTCTGCTCTTGCTCTAACCTGAAGGCACACTCCTGCCTCAGGACCTTTTCATTACTGCCTCCCCACCCCCCTACAACCACCTCTCCTGCCCAGCCTAGGAAGTTCTCCTCGTCTCTCTTCCTTATCACCTCCTCTCTAGTCAAGTGCCAATTTATTAGAGAAGCCTTCTCTGGTCTCCCTATTTAAATTGCAGACGCATCGCTCAACCCCATCCCAAGTCTGCTTCCTTTATAATACTTATTATTATATATCTTATTTGTTTGTTTTTATTTTTCTTGTACCATTACAGTATAAGCCCTATGAAGGCAAGGATTTTTATCTGTTTTATGCATTGATATATTCTTAAACCTTACAAGAGTAGGAACTCAAATATTTGTCAAATAAATGAAACAGTGAATGAGTGAATAAAGGAATGAATGAGTAAATGAATATTAGGCTAAAAGAACACTGGATATAAACCACCACTCTAAGTATCCTGTACACATGAAAAGAATCAAATTGTACCACAAATGACCCACCACCATCTTCGACTTAATCTTACTTTGATTACAGCAGTGTCATATACTTTGCGTAAGGCAATAACTTAAGTCATTCATTGAGTTCTTATTTGTCAGTGATATCATGAACACTGAAGTCTTTATGAATGCGTGCTGGGAAGTTAGCTAGACATTGAAATGCTGATGGACTCGGCTAGCCCCCAGTCGTGGTTATTGTATTGTTGCACACCACCACTACACGTTAATGGGTCTCCTGTCATTCTTTTTCGGTGTCATTAGATTTGCTGTCTGCCATGGCAATAACGGACAGCTCTGGAGCAGATGTTTCTGAAGTATCATTGATAACAGTGTCACAAAGATTGTGTGGAGTCAAAGGCCAACAAGCTTGACTGATGAGGAGGTGGTTTGGGCAGCTGATAGATTGCCTCCGTGAGGGAAGTTTTATACTTCCTATGCCTCAACAGCTTCTGGAAGCAGCCAGCCATTTTTAAACAGAAGCCACAGCTGTGTAGCAATAGCTGGTCTCTTGATTTTTACCACTTTGACATCATTCATCATTCTTCAATTTAGCTATCTTTGCATTATTTAGCTCCATGGCTACTAAATTTGTGTCTTCCTACATTCTCCTTATTAAAGTTGCTTCTCAGCACCTGTGGTTTATGGTGCAGAAATCTGACTTCAGTATCACCTGACTAGGCTCCTTTTTACCATTCTGTGTGCCATCAAGTTAGACTACTAGGAGAATTTTTAAATAGAGCACTCTTAGCTTCTCAGAATAATTAAATTCTGCCCCCCACTATCACCACAAAACTCCATTAAAGCATTTTGAAATACCCAGTGTTGCTGTTTTGTAGCTATAAATGTTTTTGAAGAGTGTCAACATACTTGTAATTTCATATGATTATAGATCATGTGGAACATTAGAGATTGCTAATTTCAATGACTTTCTTTTGATGAGAAAATTAATGTCCCAAGTTTCTTGTGCAAGATCACAAGATATTTAACTACCTACATGAATCTAGTTCTATAATAGAGCCTGTGCGAACCTGATCCCTGTCCCTTGTTATCTAAAAGCTGGATATGTTAATACCAAAAGATGAAAATACATGTAAAATTCATCTCTGTAATCTTAATTTTTTTTACTGTTCTAAAACATACTCACAAAAAATATCAAATTGGGAAAATTTTATCAGCCAGTCAGTATGTATTATGAATCTACATTGTGCTTAGGACTCTGCTGGGGTGCTGAGGATATAAGAGTTATAAAAAGAAACAAAATCCCTGCCATCGCAGAGCTTACAATATAGTGGGAAAGACAGATGAGTACATTGATACAATTGAAATCAAGTATAGTAAGTGGTAGTATAGAAGAAACACAGCAAGCTATGGGAGCCTAGAAGAACAGTGCATAACCTAAACTATGGCAGCAGGGGCCAGGGAAAGCTCTCTGGAAGTGATTTTAAATTGAGATATGAGCAATGAGCTGAGTGAAGAGTGGGTGGAGGGTACTGCAGGCAGTGAAAGAGAAGCTCATTCGTGAAAGCTTTGAGGTGACACAATGCATGCCATGTTAGCAGATGGAAAAGAAGTTCAGCATGGCTGGAAAATAGAATGCCTGTAAGTTAAGGCAAGAGATCCAGCTCAAGAAATAGAAAAGGTCCTCTGAATTCTACAAAAGAGCTATGGCTTTATCCTAAGACTAATGAAGAAATCTTTCAAGCAAGAGAGTAGCATGATAAAATGTCTGGTTAAATAAGATGACTATAGCTACAAAAAAAAAAAGAAAGAGAGAGAGGGAGAATGGATTCAAGAGGGTAAGAATGGAGTCAGAGAGTACAGTTAGGACACTTGTGCAGTAACCTGGGCAAGAATGTTGGTGGCCTGAACTAGGGTAGTGGTAGTGGAGATGGAAAGAAATAGATGAGGTTAACAGGGAATTCAACAGATCCAACAGGGCTTGGATACTGACTTGATGTGTTGGAAGAGGAAATGGAGAAATCATATATGATTACCAGCTTTCTAACTTAAACTGAATGGATAATGTTGTCATTCATTGAGATCAGGAACACTAAAGAGCAGATTTGAGTGTGGAAGGCAAAGAAATTAATGTTAGATGTGATATGTTAAAGGTACTGTCAAGACACCCATGTAAAATTGTACAGTAGGCCATTGGATATACATGTCCAAAAGTCAGGGAAGAGATCTGAGCTGGAGATGTAGACCTAAGAGTCATCAGAACATACATATTCATTGCAGCAATGACTGCAGATGATCATTCTGAGAGAATATAAATTAGCAGTGAAAAGGATGAAGAAAAGAATCTTGTACACTGTCAACATTCAATTAATAAACAGAGGAAGAGGAGTCAGGTAAAGTCCCTGAGAATGAATAAACACTAAAGTCTAAGACATTCATTGTCTTAGAAAGCAAAGTAAGAAAATTTTTCAGGGAGCACTGGTTTAAAAAAAAAAAACCATATGCTGCTGAACAACCAAGTGAAATAAGAATTTCAAGATATCAGATTTAGCAAGAAGGTTACTAGCATCTTTAAGAAGGGCAATTCTAGTTATACATTGGGGGTATAAGCCTGATTGATGTTCATTTATCTTTTATCTGTTTATTCAACAAATAATTTATTGAGAGCCTACCTGTAGCTTGGCATTGTGTTAGATGTTACAGATGCAATGGTAAGCACAAACATTACCCTCATTTTCATGGCGCTTGCAATCTAGAGAGGGAGACAGATATTAATAAAACAGTGAAGTAAATATTAATTTGCTGCTCTGACAAGAGAATGTATGAGTATACATGGAGTAGAGGGGCTGTGGCCTGGAAGGTTTCTCTGTGGGAATGAAATATGAACTAAAATTTAACAGATATGTATAAATCAGTGAGGCAGAGGACAGTAAGGGTATTCTGGTGGATAACTTTCTGGGTGAAGGAGAGAACATCTGCAAAGACCTCGGACAGGAAAAACATGGCTTACACACGAAAATAAAAGAAGGTAAGTGTGTTTGGGATATAGAAATTAAGTGGGAGCTTGCTAAGAAATGGGGCTGAGAGAAATGAAACAGGCTTAGCTCAGGCAGGGTCTTGTTTGTTAAGCTAGGGATTTAGTTTTTGTCTGAAAAGCAGTGGAAAGCCATTGAAGGGGTTTAAGTGTGTGCACCTGTCTTGGAGGAGGGGGTGGGGCTGAGATCTCAGATTTTCAATTGAAAGGCTGTTCTGGTTTCTGTTGGTAGAAACCATTTGAGAGGCAGAGTAGATGCAGGCAGACCTGTTAGGATCTGGGTCTGCAGCTGTCCAGGCAAGTGATGCCAGTGATTTGAACTGAAATAGTAGAAAAAGAAAAAAGTAAAGTTACTCAAGAGTTATTTAGATGATAAAATTGATACTACTATCTGATCAATTAGATATGGGTATGCGGAAGAGGAAGGAATCAAAAACAAACAGAAACTAAAACCAAAAAATTGTCCAAGTTTCTGTTTTGAGCAGTTAAGACAACTGCAGCATATCTTCTAAAAGTTTGGCTACGAAACTGGGGTGAGAAGAGAGTAGCTGGGGATAGGCATGAGGTTAATGAAATTTTTTTCTATTTGTTTTTGTTTTTGTTTCTTCAGATGGTAAAGGTTTAAGTATAATGAAATACTGATGGTAAGGGCCTAGAGAGAACAAAGAAAAGTTCAGATACAGGAGAGAGAAGAAATAATCAAAGAACACGTTCTCTGAATGCAGAAGGAAGTAGACTCTAGAGCACTTAGGGCAAAAGGAAATAATGGGTAGGAATACAGGTAAGTTATAGAGCTGGTGACAAGATGATGAGGACGTCCCCTTCTGATGGCTGCTACTTTCTCTGTGAATGCTTCTGCTGAAAATGAAATGGGGTGTGATGGTGTGAAAGTTTGTCACCTCATTATTTATATTCATGAAATGTTAAAAGCATTAAAAATGCTTACCAGAGGAGATTGGGAAAATAAATTATGATATGTGTCTACACTTTCTAGTATGTAGGATTTAAAAAATCATGTTGTAGAAGAGTATTTTATTTTAGATCAAGGGGAACTATTTATTATATATTTTAAATAAAAATGACAGTTTACAAAAGAGTATGCGTGGTATACTCACACTAACAAATATAAACATTGAATATATGTGAAGTGGAAAAGACTAGAAAGCTATACACCAAAATATTAAATGTATACAATATATATACATACATTGTGTGTGTATATATATATGTATGTGTATTAGTCCATTTCTGTTGCTTATAACAAAATACCTGGAACTGGGTGATTTATAAAGAAAATGAAATGTACTGCTTATAGTTTCAGAGGCTAGGAAATCTAGAGTCCAGGGAACACATCTGGTGAGGGTCTTGGTGGTGACTTCACTGACAGTAGGGCATCACATTGCAAAAATGGCAGAGCAGAGAGAGATCTAGAGAGTAACCTCCTCATTCACCCTCCTTTTAAAGCCCTCAGAACCATGCCCCTGACCACCATTTTTAATCAGTTCACTATTGCACGGTCCTACAATCCCATCACCTCTTCAGGGCTCCACCTTTCAATTACCATAATAGAATTTCCCACCCTCTTAATGGTCACAGTGAAGGCCAAGTTTCTAATGCATAAAACTTAGGGGAGACAATTCAAGCTTCAGTAAGTTTTGAGGGGACATAATTCAATCCACTACAGTAAGTATATATAATACATATATGAGTAGAAAGACTAGAGGTGATATACATTTTCATCTTTGCATTTTTCTGGATTTTACTAATTTTCTAAATATATATGAATAGATGTATGCTTATCTTCATGTAGTAATTAGAAACAAATATTTTATGTGTCAAATAAACTATTTTATTCAATAATAATTCACTGTATTATCAAGATTTTTATATAATTTTTATAGTTCATTTATAATTTCCTTGTTGCTGCCCCAATACCAGCTCATTGTAAATGCTCTGTAGTTGTTAAAATGATACAAACTAATGCTTTAATTTTATTTCAAAATAATAGCATAACTTATCCCACAGTTGAGTATAGAAAATGTAAAGAATTGGTTGTAGAGGTATATTTCCATTGAAAAAGCATGAGGCTAAATCATGTTTTAATAAAAATAGATACCATAATTTTAAGATCTTAACACATGCCAGACATTATGATTAGTGTTCAACCCTTAAGGCAATTCTGTGAGAGGGGTACTAATATTATTGCCACTTTATCGCTGAGAAAAATGAGGCCTTGAGAGGTCATTTTGTCAAAACCAGTCACTAGGAAGTGGCAGAATCAGGTTTGGGACCCAGGCCTGTGTTATTCCAGAGGCATTGTGCTGCACTACACAGTGACAGAAAGAACTAACCAGCTTCTGTCTCTGCTGGCAAAGAGCACCATTTTAATTGAAACAAAACATCAGAAGAACTAATAAAAGACAAAAAGTCTACTTTTTATTAATAACTAAGTATTGTTTAGTACACAAAAGATATTTGGACAGTTTTTCTGGCAGGAAAATTAATATCGCCAGTGCTACGGAAACAATCACAAGCCCTGTCTCATTCCTTAAATAATTAGCAATCTTTAAAAAGGTTTTTAAAGGGCAAAAATAAAAATCAAGTGAAAATTGAAGATGACACAAATGGCACTTTTTCGTCGAAAAAGCTTTCAACAACTGTGGATTCAGTCTAAGGGTATTTGCTAATTGTGCTATTATTTCAACCATTGCCATCACCAGCTTCTGTTCATACTTAGGATCGGGAACATCAAGCAAGCTGGAAACAAAATTCTTTCCTACAAATAAGCAAAGCCCTAAATTCATCCCCCTCATCCATCTCTTCATGTTTCCAATAAACCTTTATTGAGCATTTACCCCATGCTTGTTTCCAGGAATGCCCAATGGGATGTCATTTTGACACTATTTTATTGAAGTGATGACAACTCCGAGTTGATAAGGTGAAACAGTAAATTAATCCTGATCATCAAGATATTTGTAAAAGAGTATTATTTTAATTAATGCTGCAGAACTTCGTACAATATCCTCTACATCCTCTCTCCCACATCAACAACCAAGTAAGTAATTAAGAAGAAAAGTGAAATATATGTTTCAGCAGCAAGAGGTAACAGGTATCTTCTTGTTAGATATTCTTAGCCGATGGTATTTGAGAGGGTTTGTTTGTTTGTTTGTTTTGATCTATTTGTTTTGTTTTGTTTCCCTGAATTCATTAAAATAGTAATAAAAATATTTTGCATCTTTCTCTTTTAGGCTGAGATGCTCTAAGGATTTACAAAATTGAATTCATCCATATGACCTCTATAAAAGCCGAAAAAAGAAAGAAAAATATCTGTCATATTAAAACAGAACACATGCAATAGCCAAGAAATAGTTTCATGAATGACGATTTCTATTTTAATATAGCACATCATCAAACTATGCTGTATTTTAGCTCCGATGGCCAACTAATTAATTAGAATTGTTTATTCAATAAATAATGGAGTTAAAATGCATCTATCTTGGTTGGTTGTGCAAGATGTCTGATGTAGGATATATCGCTGATGTATCTGGGCCCTATAAACATGGAGTAGAAATGGATTATTATTGCCCCTCATCTTAGCAAGAGTTTTCCCTAAGAGCAGAGGCTGAGATGGAGACAAAAGCTTCTGACGGTAGTTTAATCTTAGGGGGCAAGACTGAGGGACATAAAGAGTGAGAAGCAGGGAAGGAGGGAGAGCCCATGTAAGGTGATGCGGGGAACTAGAAAATTCTCTGCTTTGAACCACCCACTGACCCCTTTGCTCTCAGCTAACAAGAAACTAACTCCCTTTAAATTCCTCCATTCAGTCAACACTTCCAAGACTAGTACTTAAGGGCCTGAAATGGGCCACGTCACAAAGAAAAACAACTTAGCTGCTCTCTGCTGCTTTTGTCTCTTTTTCCTGTAAATGCCCCATATTGAGAGAAACATTTCCTTTGTCTCCCTGTTGCAACTGCCAGAATAAAGTGCTCATTACTTTGTAGTTTCAGTTTGGAGAATTTTCTGAAAATTCGACAGTGTGTTTCCCACCACTACAGGGTGAGTGCTTGATCTTGAAGAGACCTTCTGAGAAGCTTTATAAAATGCATCTCAGAATCATCTACCTAGGGAAAGAAAGGGATAAGAAGGTATCCACCGTGAGTTAAGAGTTGGCTCACCGGGCATTAACTCCCCCATACACTGGGCTGTGCAAGCTTGAATGTGAACAGGTTTCAATGGGTGTCTTATGCTCCAGCCTCAGAGAAGCTCTTGAGTAGGAAGCACAAGACTTAAGGCACTGGCCCAAGGCCAGGCACTGTCAGGCTACACCTGTGACAAACTGGTTGCTCTGGTGGGGGCTGGAATGAGAGGATTTGAAGTGATGCACAAGAGGTATCTGTGTATGATGTGTGAGGTGGTGTTCTCACCTTCCTATCTTCTTGGGAAGGGATAGCTGACCTTCATAAATTTTCTCCCATCACTATGTGGATCACTTTTTCTGCCTTCACTTGAAGGATTTTTGTCTTATTTAACCTGCCTCTCCCCACAAATGGAAGACCTTAGTAGATGCTGTCAATGGCCCACCCAGATCCCCTTTGCCATCCTCTGGTTGCTGTGATTACTGGCTGCTAACTGCTCATAGCAGTACCCTTCTCTGAGGAGGTATCCTAAGACAGGAGTCTCCTCACCCAAGAGGTTATGCACCCTCCTGACCCAGGTGCCAGCCTGCAGCCAATGACTGACTGACCAACTGAGTTAGGGATCCCCTCAAGGCAGGACTTATTCTAGGGTAAAATTCATAGCACTGTTCTGGTAAACTGATGCTAAAAAAAAAAAAAAAGGCCCGATTTTATAATTGTTTGTAATAGTAAAAACCAAAGTGTTTTTCCTACTCTTATTCTCAACACAACACTTCTGACACTAGGTGTATGTGTGTTTTTCCCCACACATTGAGCAGTTCTCCAGGGAACACCAGCTGGATGTCCTCTAATTCAATTCAATTCTGACACTATTTGCCTGGATCTAGTGTTGGATCTCATAGGTTTAGAGCTCAGTTCTATAAGACTGCCCCTCACTTCAGATGACAATCCAAAGTCTCAGGTTGTGACCTGTACTTCTGATGAACCAAGTATAAATTGGGGTTTCTGCAACCACTTCATTAGGTTCAATTAATTTACCACAGCATCTCACAGAACTCAGAGAAACACTGTACTTAGGTTTAGCTATTTATTTATTATAAAGGATATTACAAGGGATACAGATAAACAGCCAAGTGAAAGAGATGCATAGGGCAAGGTATGGGAGAAGGGGCATGGACCTTCCACCCTTCAGGACACATCACCCTTCAGGAACCTCCACATACTCAGCTATCTGAAAACTCCCCAAAGCCAGTCCTTCTGAGTTGCTTCATTACATAGGCATGATTGATTACATCATTGGCCATTGGTGACCAACTCAACCTTCAACCCCTCTGCCTTCTCCAGAGGTTGAGGGGGTCGGGCTGAAAGTTCCAACCCTCTAATCACATGGTTGGTTTCCTGGCAACCAGTCCCCATTCTGAAGTTATCGAGGAGCCCATCAAGAATGGCCCCACTAGAAAAAAAAGGTGCTCCTATCACTCAGGAAATTACAAAGGTCTCAGGAGCTCTGTGTCAGGAGCTATGGATCAAAGACCAAATGTAAGAACAAAAGATTCTCTTAGTGTCCCTGTCTACAAGGGTCTTAAGAGCTTTATGCCAGGAACTAAGGGGCAGACGCTCAAAATATATTTTTTTATCATATCACAGTGTCACAGTACTATTTGCTAATTTCTGCAGTATAAATTCTCCCACTACGATTGATGTCATTCTAGCAATCTGACATCACTAAACACAGGTGGGAAGAGATGTACACAGTCTGCTCTTACAAGTTTGCTCCATTGTACTGCTCATTTCATACTCCCAAGCCTCCTGTGGGATGAGGATGAAGCCGCACCCCTACTGAAACTACAATTTTTACTCAGCAGCTTTCCCTGTCCTACCCTGATTCTATCACTTTTCTACATAACCCTCCTGAGAATTTTCCTTCAGTAAAGCGCTTGGACAAGAATTCTGACCACAGGTTCTGCTTCTAGGGAACCCAACCTAAGACAATGGTGAGAAGAATCAACTGCTGCTGTCATTTTTGGCTGTCCATCTAACTGACCCCTAGGAACACTGTGGCCTAATAACCATCTCTACAGAGCTCTGTGGACCAAGTCCCCTGAGTATTACTCCAACCCTGTCTTTTGTTATGGTAATTGTGCCCATCTACCATCTGATGGCTAAGCATAACAAGCTGGCCTCTATTATTTCAGAATCCCATAATCCCCCATTGTTTTTAGGGGATGCAGTTCTGTAACAGTATCTTTCACCATCAGTCCTTGCTTACAGAGGATGGTCACCACTGTACAATGATGATAGTGCCTGTCTCACCAACACATTTCTTGTCACTTTTATAAATGGGGTGTCTTTCAGACATTACAGGAGGAACATAGATGCTGGTGCATTTTCTGGTCATACATAATTTACACGCTCTAGCATGCCCACCTCACTAAGCATTTTGATCCCTTCTTCCATAGTCTTCCATGGCAGTTTTGAAATTTCTACTTCACTTACTTTAGGCCATCACTTTATATAAACTTCCAAGTGCCATCTTAGCAGTGTATCAGTACCATCATCCAGGGGCCTTGCCACACTGTTTAAAATATGTATTACAAGAGCATGCATACATATTGATATATTCACACTTATTTAACATTATGTCTCCCTCCTCTGCCCTCACTTTGATCCATTACCCTCAGAATCCAGTCCCATAAACATTGCCCCAGATCCTTCTGGTACATATTGGTTAGGTTCTTAAGACCATTTTGGCCTAGCCCTTTTACTACCTTATCACACCCAACAATTCCCCATCCAGGTTACGGGACATGACTGTAAGTATTGGTTTGGTGACCAGGAGGGGAGCTGAGGATAGAATGTGAGGGGGAACAGGTTTTCTTGCTAGAGAGGCTTCAGCATTATTATCAAGCAAGATGGGAGTACCGGCTTTTAATAGGGAGGAATAGATCACTTCCACGAGCTCAAAGTATTCAGGGGAATCAGAGAATTCAAGATTTTTTAAAAATAGCTTTATTGAGATATAATCCACATACCATACAATTCGCTCATTTAAAATGTACAATTCAATGTTTGTTAGTATATTCACAGATAAGTGCAACCATCACCACAGTCTATTTTAGAATATCTTCATCAATCATAAAGAAACCCCACATCCATTAACTATCACCTCCCTATCCCCATGAATAGGAACCATATCAAATGTGGTCTTTTGTGTCTGGCTTCTTCCACTTAGCATAATGTTTTTAAGGTTCACCGATGTTGTAGAATTCAAAGGTATCAACCAGGTGTCTCCATTCCACATATCAGGCCTCCTCTCCTTCTCACCAGGGCCTCTACCTTGGTGTAATAAACTTAACAGAGTTGGGAACATAACCCTTCCCTGGACCTGTATTGCCCTTATAGTGAAGTTATGGGCCTAATCCTCTGGTTGCAAAAATGAAAGTCCCTTTAAATGCTTCCAAGGTCCTCTGACTTTCACACTTCACCTTAAAGTGGTGATTAATCACCCCCAGCCTTTCATTGTTTCTCCAATCCATCTGCCATACTCAGCAACAGCCATGTAATGTCTGTTGTTCTTATCACTACTTATTATTACTGCTTGTCCTGAACCTCTTGAACTGTTAAGATATAGTCGCTGCCAGTACATTTCCTTCCATCCTGAGAATTTTTACAATTGCATCGCTACAATATGCCAAAGGCTATCCATACTCCATCTACTACTAGTGACAATGTTCTTATTTCCAGCCAGCTGAGGGGTGATCCAGCTTTAGTATCCCACTGTCTAGCACCTACTATCCTAGGCCAGATTCTCTGGGAAACGGACTCTGAAATGTATATTTGCATGCAGGAAATTTATTGAAGAATGCTCTCTGAAACAACACCTATGAAGGAGTGATAAAAGCAGGATTGGGCAGAGAAAGTAGTTCAACTGCAAAGCAGGAGCAATAAAGGTCTCATTTGATCCCACAGGGAGCTCTGGATCTGAGATGGCCCCTCAGAGTTTTAAATTGACCCATCATTGAATGTTGACTGCCCCCAGATAGAGGCATAACCTTGCCCAAGGCAGCTGCCTTCAGTGGAGGGCAATGCCCAGGAAGAAACTCAGCTTTTTGAGCTTTCAGCAGACAATGAATTTCCTAGTCCTGAATAAAAGTTTGGGACAATATTATAACATCCACTGCAAAGTTATATCCAGAACTCGTCACTGCCAATAACAGTCATACCTCCAAACTCTCAGTTTTAACTTCCTACTTTCCAACCACCACTTATTTTTTTTTTTCATCTCATACCTGAAAATGCCTTAACTTCAACAATCTTTGAACTGAGGCTTCCAATCAATTGATTCTACTGTATGTTTTGTTCCTCCTTGTCCCGAATCCCTCTCTTCCCTTACCCATCTTAAATCCATGATCAATCAATATAATCAATATAACCATTGATTTACGTATAGTTTAAGTTAATACTCCCTGCTCCCTCTCACACTTTAATTTTCTTTTGGCTAAAATATAACTCTATCTATATCCAACTGCTATGAACTGAATTATGTCCATCCCCAAATTCATATGATGAAGCCTTAATCCCAGTGTAACTATATTTGGAGATAGGGCCTTTAGGAGGTAATTAAGATTAAATGAGATCATAAGGATGGAGCCCTAATCCAATACGAGTGGTGGCTTTATAAGAAGAGGAAGACAGAGAGAGAGAGAGATCTCCCTTAGAGAAAAGGCCATGTAAGGACAAAGTGGCCGTCTACAAGCCAGGAAGAGAGCCCTCACCAGAAACCAAATTCTGCTGTACCTTGATCTAGAACTTTCAGCTTCCACAATCATGAGAAAATAAATTTCTGCAGTTTAAGCCACCCAGTATGTGGCATTTTGTTATGGCAGCCCAAGCAAACTAATATACCAACTCTGCTTATTCTGTGTCTTCACCTTTGCTGTTGAATTTGGTTAAAGATACATACCCAGTCACACTAACCATCCCATTTAAATTCATGACCATGAATCTCAAGCACACACTTAATGTAACCGTGGCTTTTCAGTTAAAATTTATTCCCTGTTTGAATTGCTCGTTCTTTCAATAAAATTCCATAGCTAACCTCTCATTCTGTTTCTTCCTGTCTGCCTTTTCAAGATAATGCCTCTGGCACAGAAGTCATGAGTTGTGTGCCTAAGGGTGTTTTTCAGGATCATTGAAGTTAGCTTGGCCCAACACAAGCCAAGCTAGTTAGTTGATCCCACAGACCTTTCTAATGAGCCTGCAAGAATGTCTGAAAACCCTGCCTCCAGATCCTGCCATTTTTTGAACCCGCAGAGGCATGCAGATGGCTTGGGCCTGCGCAGATACTCACCCCACTGCTGACCACTTCCCCATATCCCCATAAATTTACCATCTTTCCTGCCATGGGCAAGAAGGATTTGAGATACAAATCTCCCATCTTCTTTCTCACTTGGCTGCCTTGTGAATAAACTATTTTTTTCTCCCTCTGCTGCAAAGAATGGTGCTACATTATTTGGCTTTCCGTTGCTTGTGGGCAAAGAAACTCCATTCAGTTCAGTAGCATTAATAATGCTTGGTGATCATAATAAATTTCCCAACTTTGATTGTCCCACTCAGATAAGTATTTTATATTTTTTCTCAGTCCTCAAACTCCCAACACTTCATTTCCCATCCTCATGAGAGCTAATGATTGTGCTTTTTCATCACTGAGAAAGTTGAAGCAATCAAAAAAGAATTTCCACATTTCCCACCAAAACTATATCTACCCTCCTACCAGTATCTGCAACCACATTCTCTACTTTCCCACTTGCTACCACAGTGGGAAAATACCCATGTTGCTATCGAAAGCCCATCCTTCCTCTTGTGGACCCTCTCCACTACTCAAGGACATCCTTCCAGCAGTTCTCTTCTACATCATTAATTGTTTCTTCTCCCTGGATCATTCCATCAGCATACAAGCATGTTATTATTTCTCCCATTGTAACAAACAAAAATGCCTTAGTCCTCATCTCCCCCACTAATTAATGCTCTATTTACTTGCTCTCTGTTTCAGTCAAACTCTTCAAAGAATTGTTCATACACTGCTTTTTTCAATCTCTTTCTTCTCATTCTTTTTTTTTTTTGTCTTTTTTCATGTCTGGCAACGGATCACAACCCTCAATGTCGCGCCCGTACCGGACCGGGACCGGCAACAGGATCGGAACCCTCGGCGTTGCGCCCGCACCTCGCTCAGCCAGTGAGCGGGAACCGGTCTGTATGTGGGATCTGAACCCTCGGCGGGAGCGCCACTGCGCTCACAAGTGGCACACTGTAGCAGTGCACCACCGGGCCGGCCCCTTACTTCTCATTCTCTTAAACCCACTCTATTTCAGCTTTCACCCCCTGCTACTCTACTGAAAGAGCTCTTCTCAAGGTCATCAATAACCTCCATGTCATTAATTTCAGTGGTCAGTTTCCAGTTTTCAGTTTACTTGATCTAACACAGCAGTTCTCAAACTGGGGTGATTTTGCCAACCAGGTGGCATTTAGCAATGTCTGGAGACATTTTTGGTTGTCACATCTTGGGAGGTTGGGGGATGTATGGAACAGACACTGCTGGCATATAGGAAATAGAGCCCAGGGTTGTGGCTAAATTTCCTACAATATATAGGACACCTTGCCTCCATCATTACCAAACAAAGAATTATCTAGCCCAAAATGTCAATAGTGCTAAGGTTGAGAAGTTCTGACCAGCATCATCTAACACACTTAATAGACTTGCTTTGCTGGATTTCAGGATACCACACTTTCCTGATTTTTCTCCTACCTCACTAGGTACTCCTTCTCAATATTGGTAATTCCTCTTCTTTCCAACCTCTAAATGTTGAAGTGCCCCAGGGCTTAGTATTGTACTTTTTTTCTTCTCTATCTATACTTACTCCTTAGGTGGCCTCCTCTATTCTCATGGATTTAAATGCCATCTCTATACTGTTAACCTTCAAAGTTGTACTTCCATCAGAATCTTTCTCCAGATTTCGGCACTGGTTTCTATATAGATTTTGTACTGATTTTCATACAACTGCCTACTCACACCTCCACCGCATATCTAATAGGCTTTTGAAAACCTAATATGTCTAAAATAAAATTTCTGACCTTTCTTTGCAAACCTGCTTCTCCCACAGTCTTCTCTATCACAGAGAATGGAAACTCCATCCTTCTAGTGGCTTAGGCCTCAAATTATGAAGTCATTCTTGACTTCCCTTTTTCTCTCATCCCCTACATCCAAACTCTCATCTGGATCTATCTTTATAATACAGATGTTTCTCAACTTACGATGAGGTTACATCCTGATAAATCCACCGTAAGATGAAAATATCATAAGTTCAAAATGCATTCAATACACCTAAGCTACCAACCATGATAGCTCAGCCTAGCCTGCCTTAAACACGTTCAGAACACTTACATTCACCCACGGTTGGGCAAAATCATCTAACACAAAGCCTGTTTTATAAATAAAGTGTTAAATATCTCATGTAACTTATTGAATACTCTACTGGAAGTGGAAAACAGAATGGTTGTATGGTTATTCAAAGTACAGTTTATACAGAATGCATATTGCTTTTGCACCATCATAAAGTTGGAAAATTGTAAATCAAACCATAATAAGTTGGGGACTGTCAGTACATACAAAATCTGACAACTTCTTATTATCCCTACTTTTGCTTCCCTGGTCCCAGCCATCATCACCTCTCACCTGAATAACTGAAATACTATCCTATCTGGTTTTTCTGTTTCTATTCTTCTTTTCACTACAGTCTATTCTTACACAGAAGCTAAAGTGATATTTTAAAAGTCTTATCATGTCATTCATCTGCCCCAAACCTTCTAATGGCACTCCATTTTGCTTAGTGTAAAAATCAAAGTTCGTATGATGGCCTACAAGGTCCTATATGAATCCTCCTCTCTTCACCTCTCTGACCTCATCTCCTGCCACTCTCCCCCTTGGTCACTCTGCTCTAGCTACACTGACCTCCTGCTGTTCATAAAATCCACTAGGCATAGTCCTATTTTAGGGCTTGGATAAAGCAATTCTCCCTTAGATAGCCATATGCTTGCTAACTCATTCCTTTCAAGTCTTTGATCAAATATCACTTTTTCAATTAATTCTACTCAAATCATTCTATTTACAATTGCAATACCCACGCTCCTTATAGCTCTTACTGAATTTTATTTATTTTCTTTTCTCAGTTTAATTCTCACCTTCTAACATACTAGATCATTTACTTATTTCTTATTGTCTATTATGTTCTCCCATAAGAGCAGGGATCATTGTCTATTTTGTTCACTGACATATTTCAGGAGCCTAGAAGAATGTCTGGAATATATGTGCCTCCAAAATATTTGTTGAATAAATGAATTTGGACTAGAAGGGAATTTGTTGTCAGTTTCTGCCACTAGCTTTATAATAAATTAATTTTTGATAGTAGTGGCAAAATTTATTTCTGAGTTTTTCCCCTGTGTTTTTCATAGGAATTATGACTAAAAGTTCAAACTGTGTTGTTCTGGGGTTTGGGCGCATCTTTGTTCTTCTTTGTCCACTCCCAGCTGCATTAGTTTGAGAGACATCAAATTTTTATATTTCTTTTGCAGTTTATAATACAGAATACACTAACTGATTTCATTTGCATACCTAATTAGTTCTGAAGCAGCCCTTTAGCTCTCTTCCTACTACACCTTTCCACCCTCATCCCCTACCTCACGTTTTTTAGAGAGAAGAAACTGGATTTCTGCACTAAAGGTTTCTTTTCAATATGCTTTTTCCTTTTCCATTTTTAATCAGAATATAGAAAAATCTTAGCTTGTTCTCTTACATAAAGAATAAAAGAAAACCACCATCCAGCTGGCTGGTTAGCTCAGTTTGTTAGAGTGCTGCCTTATAACACCAAGGTCAAGGTTTCAGGTCCCAGTACCAGCCAGCAACCAAAAGGAAAAAAAAAAAAAAAAGCAAATCTTGGGAAGCACATTCCACGAGTCTAAGTGCTAAGCAACTCCCATGATGGTTTCATTTGAATCTTGAGAGAGGGCACTCAAATCCATGCACTTTTCTGAATTCTGTCTTCCTTTCTTTTGAATGCCTATTTCATATCAAATACTAAAGATAATTCATTCAGTTACCTAGCAAACTTTTGTTAGAGTGCTGCCTTATAACCTCAAGGTCAAGGTTTCAGGTCCCAGTACCAGCCACCAAAAGGAAAAAAAAAAAAAAAAGCAAATCTTGGGAAGCACATTCCACGAGTCTAAGTGCTAAGCAACTCCCATGATGGTTTCATTTGAATCTTGAGAGAGGGCACTCAAATCCATGCACTTTTCTGAATTCTGTCTTCCTTTCTTTTGAATGCCTATTTCATATCAAATACTAAAGATAATTCATTCAGTTACCTAGCAAACTCCTAGCATTTTATTTTCAACGTGACTAATTTCCAGGTATTTATTATAGGTCCCAACTACTTTGTCTTCTTTTTGGCTTTTATTTTCTAAAGATTTAAATAAAAACTCAGTGCCACATAGAAAACTTTAAGCAAAGATACACATTCATTTCTTCATAATGGGTAAGCCAACTAGGCCTGTAAACCTAAGAACTCAAAAGCTGAATAATTTATTGAGGTTCTATATGGAGCTAAAGACAATCATGGAGCAGGTGTCCTAAATCACAAGGCTTGGAAAGGCACCACAGGTCTCATAGACCTATATGCAAAGAACATTTGCACTTTCTGCCATCCTGTACTTTGAAGCTATATGTCTCTTTCCTGACCATTTGATTACGTTCATTTTTATATTTTCCTTTCTTTGTGCACAGAAATTATTAAAATCAAATGCATTCTGGTGTGTTATGTTTTGAATTATGTTACACTCTGAAACTTAGTGATTTATAAGTTTTCTATGTATTGTCAGAAAGCAGGGTAGAGTTAATGTTCTAAATTTCTTCTTAATTGTCTTGAAAGCCATATGCACACATTATGTATTGGCAATGTTCTGTCTAAGATCTGCAACTCACCAGACCTAGGCAAGTGTCAGTTTATGGTAGTCACTCCTCTTGTCTAGTACATTAGCTGGTACTGACTGATATTCCCTCTCATTTCTCCAACCTTAATCCAGATGACTTGGGTTTAGAATTGGCAGTCAAAAACAAGCTTACTCATATATATGTATATTTTGCTGATAGTAATTAAGAATTTAGTTCAGTTTTCAGTCTCTGAGGCATGTGGGTGGGAAAGACAACAGCAAAATAGTCAAGGGAACTGGAGGATCACTGGGACTTGGTGACACATTGGATGTGGGAGGTAGTCACTTGTAGAAAGCTAGACAGGCAGTGCCTCCTGAGTCATTGGGCTAACTATCAAGATGCTTCGTGTTTACAAACAAATAGTAGGATAATGGCAAACTTGCAATTTATTTTTTCCACTGCAATATAAACAGGATGTAACTAATTTTAATTGTTTAATTACTGACCGTTCTTCAGATATTCGATGGTCCCTTTTCAGGCATTTTGCTAGCATCCTAGTTGCAGCTAGTGATAAGCTGGCTTTGATTAAAAGAATTTCTAAATACTTACAACTGAAATGGAGTTTAGATATTATTTAGTCTATCCCTCCGATTTGTACAGACAAAAAATGGAGAGCCAGAGACTTGAGGGACCTTTCCAATAAATACATCAATTTGGAGAGAGAGTAGAATCTAGAGGTCCTAAACCACCTGTACTATGTTTTCCTCTACCCCACATTGCCTTACCTAGAAATTATTGATAATTATGTCTATTTTTCAGAAACTGTAAATATGTTATCAGCTAGTCTTGCAAGTATATTCGAGCCGTGATATTCAGTCACTTGCAAAATCATTTTAAGACATCACCACAATGTTATAGGATTGATTAAAATTGTGAGTGGGGTTCGCTAATATTTTTCAAATATGGGACAACTTCTACTTGTACTAAATGGTAATGATAGAAGATTTTTTCTATTGCTGAGACTTATCACATATGAGGGTACTTTTGAAAGTTCATGGAAACACCTGTATTATATTTTCATTCTATTTTTCCATGAACTTTATAAAGTACCCTTGTCTTAACCTAAGAGTTAAAAAGGCTATTAAAATAATGTTGCTTGATTGTAGGGCATTTGTATCTGTTTTCCTAAGCAGTCTCGAAAAGATTGGCTATATGCTGCTGAAGGAATATCCACAAGATCTTTCATGGGTGCAATCAACTGACCTCACTAGCTTGATGGCTCCATCAGGGAGCGCACCAAAGTGCAAAGGGTTTCACACTGTTGTACTACATTGCCCAGATTGTTGATTTGCTTGTCACCAATTAGAGCAATAGCCCTGACTTTCTGTAATGCCCTCTCCACATTGTCTTTCTATGTTGCAATTAATACTTGCAAGAAAGCAAGCTGAAGATGAGAAAATAAATACCAGTAAATCACATTTAATCAGCTTCCAATTCTTGTTTGCCATTTACTGCTTTGTCCTTCCCATCCCTCATAGCTTCCCAGGACTCCATTTGAAGTAATGCATATAGTCTCTTCTTTCTATGGTTTCTTGGTTGATTGACAAGCTGTAGAGCAGCACATTGTTCTGTTCTAGCATTTTCCCAGTGGGCGGTACTGCACAATAGTGATGAAGAACTGTCACTAAAATATCAATATGGTATGAACTGCTTAATTGCATGAAGATGGACCCCTTTATCCATTTATTTACATCACTTTTGTATGTAGCAGTGACAAAAAATGTTAACCCTCTGCATTCCAAACTCACTCAAATAAAATTTGAATCTAAATACTCTTTGGATACACACACTTTAATATAGTTATATTCTAGGACTCAAAGCATGGTCACTTTATATTTAGGAAATCTCCTTTCTAAGCACTTCTTATCAAAGGAGATTTAGAGCAGATGGAAATTATTCAATGAAGTTATGAATTGAAAGCTTATAAGCTAGCTGCTCTTCAAAGTGCTCAGAACACCTGGGCCACCAGAATTGCTGAAGTAGACAATGGCATTTATACTGAGATTACAGCATCATCTTATTCTAAATGGTATTTTTGTCTTTAGAGTGCAAGAGGGATGCCAGTGCTTCTCAGTGCTTAATTGGTTTTCTCTCTTGACTTTAATTAAACTCACCCTAAGCTTGCAAAACCCCAAGGCTGCTGCTTGAGGGTGAGAAGCCCCAGTGTTTCCAGCTTTGAATACAGTATGATAAAGAATCAATTGTACTGTTTGATTAACTGAATATGCCACTATTTTACATTTTTAGACAGCTACACTGTTACATAATCAGCAACATTCTAAAAATTGCTCTACTGTGGATGAAAAAGCTTTGTTTTTGTAAATCTCCAGCAGGATTTTAGGAAATATTTAATTTGCCAAGCTGTAATGCATACATTCACTGCCCAGCAATGCACCGTTTATATTATGCCTAATCATAAAGCCTCATTATTTACTATTATGACATTATCTGAGTATCATTTACATCATTTAAAAAGAATCTCGGTTTTGGTATTTTTTTCATTTAGTGGTGTGACAAAGATCAAGGTCTTAAACATTCTGGACATAGCCCAATTTCCATCTGCTTACTCAACACTTTATTGGAAGGTCATTTGAATTGACTGAGTCAGTTGCACTTGAACCAGGAGAGAGTCTTCTGTCTTTTCTGGCATGAGTCAGCACTCAGTTTTAATATCGTACCTGTACCTAGGGACTGGACAATAGAAACACGAATAGAAACACATATCCTTACAGCAGGTATCAGAGTTATAGAGTGCTGGAAGACATTCCTACCAGCAAACATAAGTTAAATACTGAGTCAGAAAAAGAGAAGAGAATAGAAACCTATCTAAAATGCTCCCACACAACCTACATATAAGTGATTGAAACTCTAAAATGGCATTTCAGAAGTGCAGATTTCCTGGCTGCATGTTTTTGTTTTTTTTTAAATAAGAGGGTCAACCATTTCTTCGGGACCTAATATGTGCCAGGCACTCTGCTGAGCACTTTACATCTATTAGCTAATTTAATTTTTACATCAGTCCTGTAAAGAATATTATCCCCACCATTTAGATGTGGAAACTGAGGCACAAAAGGGTCAAGTAATATGCCCGAGGTCACATAGGTAGGAAATGGTGGGTCCAGAAGGAAAACCCTGGCGGTCTGATGTCAAAGCCCATGTTCTTCACCACCACATTGGTTAGACATGAAGTTAGCAGCTAAACAAATCTCAGTATACTGCTTACAAAGAAGGGCAAAAGATCACTGTTAGGCTCAATGACCCTGAAGATTCAAAAGCTATTCTAGGAACATGATCAGTAATGTTTTAATAACCCAATTAGAATTCAAGTAAATATCCCCCAGAAGCCTTGTAGGCTGACAACCGTGTTAGTATTCTCATCCTGAACTGTTTTCCCAAGCACATGACTGGGAAGAGGCATCACTGAATCAAAATTGAAGGCTAAGTTCATTTTGTCAAAAAATAAATTCAATAATTTATTCATTCAGCACGATTTATTTGGTTACTCACTATGTGCCAGGTACTGAGTTAGGCAGTTAGGATTTGTATTCCTCTCATCTGAAGGGAAAATAACATCACACACTAGAAGTTAGTGCAAGCTGAAACACTGAATCAAATGACAGCATGGGAAACAAAGTGTTAGGCTCCATCAGGTTATTAAAAGAGTAGTGTAATCAAAATGGAGTTCCTTTGCCTGATGAACAACAAAACCAAATGCAAAAACACCAGTTTTGCTTAAGAGAAAATGTTTATTGCTGGGCACCATGCATGGACACAGGAGACATCTTTCCCTGATAATAGGGAAAATGGGATATTTATGGGAGGATGGTTAGGGGTGGTGTAGTGTGTGAGGGAAGGTGATTGGTTAAAGGGCCTGAGGAAGTCTTTTATTCATCTGCCCAAGAGCAAAGCCTCTTTAAAGCTTCATGTCTCTTCATGGGATCACATGTGCAGACAATGGCAGCATGAGCATCTCCCAAGGGAGGAGTTTTGGGTCCTCTGATGTCAAAAGTTCAATGACTGGTCACTAGCCACTGGTGCAAGTGCAGCCTCCATGTGGGGGGTTAGAGCTGGTTATAGCCAGTTTTGTCTGCTCCAAACAGGGTCTCCTGGATTTCTGAGAAAGCTTTAAGATTCTGAGTCATGCTTAAGTTTGGGAGGTTAACTCTTTTGGGAGTCAGTTTCAACAGTATTTGGTGGCTGCCTTCAAGATGCTTTTATTCTAGTTGAAGGGACAAGCATAGCCATGAAAAACTAACTGGTTTAATGTTTTGATAATGTCAAGTACCCATAGAGGCAATAACTCCTGTGGAACTGTGAAATAAATGAGAGATCATTATGGGCTAGGAAAGGATTCTCAAATGTTAATTTACATGCAAAAACCTGGGGATTTTGTGAAAATGCTGGTTCTGAACTGTAGTTCTGGGGTGGGGCCCAGGATTCTGCATTCCTAACAAGCTTCCTTGTGATGTAGATTTGCTAATCCACAGATTATACCTGAAATAACAAAGGACTAAAGAGATTATGGAAATGTTGATAGAGAAAGGGAGGCTTGAGCTGGAATTGGAAGGATGTAGGATATGCATGAGTCAAGAAATTGGGAGAGAGCAACGGCAGTGGCACAGGGAGAAAGTGTCAGACTGGATCAGAGAAATTATGTTGCCAAATACTAGGAGAAAACGGTGGAAAAATAGGTTAGAACTAGATCTTGAGGGAAGGGGATGATGCATTACAGGGTCAAGAATTTAAGCACGGATAAATGAAGAGTGATAAATGATATTGTTTTAGAAGTTTTTTATATCTATAAAGTTAATCACAAAAGTTTCTACTGAATTTGACTATCTGGGCCTCAATTTATTTCCTTGAGAAATGGTTTGGATTTATTTGCCAACCTAAAGCATCAAGTTCTTTATGGAAAGTACAAAACACAAGACAGTCAGATAATAATTTTGCAAAAATTAGTAATATTGATCCATCATTATATTGTTTAAACAACCATGTTCATTGTCAATGTAGAGATGGTGGCCTATTGAAGATGATTCGAGGAATTAATCTATTTACAGTCTTATTTTCTAAAATTCCTAAGTCAATATTTTGTTTGTTTATAGTTGTTGTAGCCTTCTGCTTCAACTGAGACCTCACCTACTATGGTTGAAATCATTCATTGAGAAGAAATTACACAAAGAAGGCTCAAAAAAAGAAGACTTAAACCAAGGTTATGTGAATCATCAACTATGTTACCATGCTTGAGAAGTCATCCTGTATCTTGTTCAGAATGTTGGTAATGATTAAAATTCAAGAAAACTGATTGAACTTTTTGGTTGCATTTCCCCTGAAAATAAAATAGATGAGCTAATACCTACATGATGACAAAATATATCATCAATTCACTGAAAATAAGTCAAATTGATATTTTTAAAAGAAATTTACTTTTCACTTTTCAACCATGGTTTTGGCCTTGAAGACATAGCTTTATGATATTTTTTGAAACTCAGAATATTGTGCTCTTCATCCATCATTAAAATAGGAAAAATTCTACAGATGGTAGTTATTACTTGCCTCTGTGATCCTGAGACAAGTAGCACTGTAGAGAATTGGATTTTTTTTCCTGGTATGCAGTTAATAAATAACCACTCCTCTCATGTAGAGAAGCTTGAGGTTCTCAATACATTCTCTTCATCAGAAAAAATGCACATTTTGTGAAAAGTCAATATAAAACATAAACTCCTGCGACTATCCTTGGATTTGGAAGTCAGATCATATCAGTTCTTAAATGAACAAGAACTATCAGACACTGGAAACACCAGGCAAATGCATTTCCCACATTGCAAACATGTGCAAATCCTAGCTTTATAACAATATAACAATCTTAGCAAAGAAATGTTTATTTTATAATTGTGTGTATGCACATTTCCCAGAAAATTACTCCAAATTATCAGACTTACAATACTAAGCAGGCACTATCCAAAGAGGTAAACCTATATGAGGTCAAACTTCATTAAAGATGCAAATTATAATTTAAGCTTCAAAACAGTAGAATTCTTGCTGTGCATTTACAGCACTGCATATTGTTATTCAGACTTAAATGTCAGCCTTGGCTACTTTGTTCCCAAGTCTCAAATAAAGAAGACACTCTTGGGAAACATCAAGTTAGTCACTACTATAGTTTGAAAGGAAATTATTGTTCTATAGATCTTAACATAGCTAGTTGGTCTTTCTTGATTCTGTGGCTGTTATAAAAATTTAGTCTGTATTTAAGAATATTAGAGCCTTTAAGAAATGTTAACTTGAATTTATTTTCTGTATATAGCCAACTGCTGAATTGCCATGAAAATTATAATCATTTTTCAGTATATCTGGAACAAATTTGAAATTTTCCATGTTCAGGTTGTTAGCGATAGCTTTTCTTCCCATAAAAGTGTTTTCATTTGTATTATTAAAATTGTGTGTGTGACACAAAGTGAGAAGTATGATATTCTAGATTTAGAGATTAGAAAAACATTGGCCATCTTTTCTACCATCTGAATCAGGAATATAAGTTTGTACCATTTTCAAAGCATAAGCCAGAATTTTAACCTCTGGCCAAGAGGAAGTAGCAGGGACCAGATTTACTTCCTACCTGAAACAATCAGATAGCCAGGCAGAATAAATATGAAACAACAGTTTTTAAGATAACTTGTTATCAGGCAACAAATGAGAGCAATCCCTGAAAGATCCCTGAAAGTGAGCCCTAGGATTGCCCCAGTTTGCTGGCTTGAGAGAGTTTCCTGGCCATGGCACAGAAAGGGGGAAAACTCCCTTTCAGCCAACCTGAGTTCAGAACATGGCCAATAGAGAAGTCATGGCAGCTTGAGTTTGTAGGATACAGTACTGGAGAGGAGAGAATTCCACAGACAGAACACCAGAGTATTCAGAGTAATGTCCTCTGGAGTATTCACCAGACTACTGAACAGTGTGTGCATGTGAGAAAATTATTCAAGGCCAGGAAAAGAAACACATGAAAAGATTAGAAGGAACAGTATCCAGCACTCTCACAGGGCCTGTTCCCACCAGCCAGATTGGCACACCTCATATTTCATGGGTAGAGTACTCAGAAGAGTATTGCCTCAGTAGTGGTAAATAAATAGCCTTAGACTAAACATGGTTTTGGTCCTGCCTAACAAATCTTAAAAGCAAGACCAAGAAGGATCAAATATTCCCAGTTAACTGCATCCCGGAACATAGCTCAAAAATATTCATAGGAATACAAAACTATCTAGCATTCAACAAGGTAAAATTCATAAAGCCTGGTGCCCAATCAAAAATTATCAGGCATGGGCCGACCCATAGCTCACTTGGGAGAGTGTGGTGCTGATAACACCAAGTCAAGAGTTAAGATCCCCTTGCTGGTCATCTTTAAAAAAAAAATTATCAGTCATGGGAAGAAGCAGCAAAATACAACTTATAATGAGGAAAGCAAAATACCAGTCAAAACTGACCCGGAACTGACACATATGCTAGAATTAGCAGACAAGGATATTGAACCAGTTATCATAAATGTATTTCATATGTTCAAAAAATGATGTAGAGACAAGAAAGATGTAAAAAAAAATTTAAACTTCTCCTAGAGATAACAACTACAATGTCAGGTACAAAAATACACTGGATGGGATTAGCAGCAGATTAGACATTGCAGAAGAAAAAGGTCAGTGAACCTGAAGACATAGCAATGGAAACTATTTAGTATTAAATACAGAGAGGAAAATAAAAGACTAAAAACTTAAGCAGAGCATTACTGATCTCTGCAACAAGTTCAAAAGACCTAAAATGCATGTAGTTGGAGTCATCAGGGTGGGGAGCAAAAAAATTTTGAAACAATAATGATCAAATGTTTTCCAAATTTGATGAAAATTATAAACTTAAACATCCAAAAAGTTCTACAAGTTTTAAACACACACCCCAAAAACAAACAAACAAACAAAAAACAAAGAAAAGTATACCAAGGCACATCATAAATTGCTCAACAACAAAGATAAAGATAAAATCTTAAGAAAGACATTACATATGGAAGGTCAAATGCATATCATCAGAAACTATGTAATTGAGGAGGCAGTGTAGTATCATCTTTAAAGTACTGTAGTTAAAAAGAAAAAGTCTACATAAAAATGGAAATATGGATCTATGCAATGGAGTGAAGAGCAGTAGAAATGGTTACTACATAGACAATGATAGAAGATTTTCTTATTAGTTAAATCTCTTTAAAAGATAATTGACATTTACACAAAAATATTAACAATATAATTTGGTATTTAATATATATATAAAAGTAAAATGTATGAGAACAATAGCATAAAGCCTGGGAGGGGAAAAATGGAAATTTTTAAGTTTCTTAAACTATACATGAAGTGGCATAATATAACTTGAAGGCAGACAGTGCTAGGTTAAAGATGCATATTATAAACCCTAAAGCAATCACTAAAAAAAACACTGATTATAGCTAACAGGCCAACACAGAAGATAAGATGAATAATAAAAAATAGTCAATTAATAAAAAAAAAAAGGGAGAAAGAGGAAAAGTGGAAGAAAAAAGAGGTGGGACAAACAGAAAACAAAAATTACAGGATGAGACCTTTAAACCTAATTATATCAATAATAACATGAAGTGTAAAAGGTCTAAACACTCCAATTTATAGGCAGATATTATCAGATTGAAGGAAAAAAGCATTACCCAACTGTATGCTACTTATAAGAAACACACTTGGATATAAAGACGCAAATAAATTAAAAGTAAAAGGATGGAAAAACATATACCATACTCACAGAAACAGGAAAAAAAATGCCAAATAGCTCTATTAATATCCAACAAAGTATTGACAAAATAAAAATTAAAAAAATAATAATAAAATAAAATAAATTAAAAAAAAATATCCAACAAAGTAGATTTGAGAACAAAGAATATGACCAAGGATAAAAAAAGATCATTTCTTAGTGATAAAGAAGTCATTTCATCAGGCAAATATAACAGCTCTAAAAGTTTATGCACCTAATAACAGAGCTTCAAAATACAAAGAGCAAAACTCAGAGAGCTTTTATCACAAAATTTAAATATTCATTTTGGTGTTGTACCTATGGTTTATAATTTCCAGATAATGAAAAAAACAAAACAAAACAAAAACCCTCATAGAATTGCAAGGAGAAATAGACTAACCCACAATTATAGACAGAGATTTCAATACCACACTTGGACTGAATGCCTTCCCACCCCTAAAATTTGTATGTTGAAATACTAACTAGAAGGTGGGGCCTTTGGGAGGTAATTAGGTCATGAGAGTGAAGCCTTCACAAATGGGATTAAGTGACCTTACAAAAGTGTCCCAGAGACCTCTCTCATTCTCTTTCTGCCATGTGACGATACAGGAGAAGTCAGCCAGCTGCAACCCAGAAGAGGGCCCTCACTGGAACTCAACCTTGCTGGCACCCTGATCTCAGACTTCCAGCCTCCAGAACTGTGAGAAATAAATCTGTTGTTTATAAGCCAGCCAGTCTATGTTAACTCTGTTATAGCAAACTGAACTAAGACACATGCTCTCAAAATTGATAAGAACAAATAGAAAATAAGTAAGGAAAGAGAAGACTTGAACAACAGCACTATCAATCAACATGACCTATCTGACCTTTATATAAATACCACACCCAACAATAACACAATACACATTCTTTTCAAGCTCATATGGAATATTTACCAAGATAAATCATATTCTGAGACATAAAACATGGCTCAATAAATTTAAAAGTATTCAATCATGCAAATTATATTGTGTGACCTCAGTGGAATTAAATTAAAATAACAGAAAAATAACAGAAATATTTTAGGAAAAATACCCAAATATTTACAAACTAAATAAGATATGTCTAAAAAAAACAATCATGGGTCAAAGCAGAAATCAAAAGGGAAATTACAAAATATCTAGAATTAAATGAAAATGAAAATATGACATATTGGAATTTGTGAAATGTAGCTAAAGCAGTATTTAAGGGAGAAATTAATAGTACTAAAATGCCAATATTAGGGAAAGAAAGACAAGTCTCAAATCAATGACCTTAATTTCCACCTAAAAAAATAAGAAAAAGAGTAAATGAAACCAAAAATAAATAGGAAAAATAAAATAATAAAGAACAGAATGGAAGTCCATGAACTGTTTTCTACTTATAGGTAGACAGTAGAGGAAGTCAATGAATTCAAAAGCTGGTTCTTTAAGAAGATCAATAAAATCCACAAATGTCTACTAATATTGTTTGGAGTGCTTTGCTTTATAAAAACGAGGTGAAACTGTAGCATTAACATCAATGATTAGTAAGCATATGCCTAAATTAATAAGGGATCTTCTAACCTTTAGTGAACTCATTTGAAAGAAATTATTGTTTGTAAAAGAAAAAAACATCACTAACTTTTAAAATATCTGATGTACGAGTTCAAATCTATTTTGTTTTTAATATATGTGGCAGCCATTGAGATGTACTACTTAGATGTTCTTCAAGAGAAGCTGCTACAGCCAGCATCTAGATGTGCCCTCTTGTGAATGGTGCAGCCACACATACTCCCTGGTTCTCCCAGTCAGTGATAGAGCAAGGTAGGGGTACTAGTAATGATTCCTTCATGCCCAACAGGCAACTATGGCTGAAGGACTCTCCATTCGTCTGGTCAAGGCTTTCTCAAAACTGGGCTGCAACCTGTCTCCCAATCTTCCTTTATGTCCCCTCTCTGCTTTCACAGGTGTCAGAACTGCACTGCTTTCTAAAGGCTCTCCCTGCCTACTCTAGCTCCCTCTACCTTTGTCCTTCAAAGGTGTTTGCTCCAATTCATCTCTTGCTTTTCTAATCCTATCCTGGCATTTGCTTCTTGTAGAACCCAAACTGACATAATCTAGAAATTCCTTAAGTGGAAATATTTTTTAACTAATAGGGTATGCCATGAAAAATAGAAGTAAGTGCTACCAAGGTTATTATATTTTATAAAGTTATACACTTATGCTTATTATTATTACCAATAATAATAGTAACAATAACAGTAATGAAAGTTAGTATTTATTATGTACTCACTATGCTCCATGTAATATCTTTGGTGCTTTTCATACATTATTCTTTAAACTCTCCATTATAATGCTTTGAAGTGGACATTATCAATCTTCCTTTTATGATGAAATAGGCTTAGAGAAATCAGACAACTTGCCCATGTTCATACAGGTAGTAAATGGTTAGATTAAGTTACAAACCCAGTGCCACTAGAACCCACATTTTTCATTATTACATCATTCATTCTGTATGACTCAGTTGGCTTCTTCAACTCCATGCCACCCATAAGTTTCAGACACTTTGGCCGGGTTTCACAGGTCATCATTTTTCAGGCTGACTCTTGATCCTAGGTATGCTCTGGCCCAGATCTAGGGTTGTGTACAGTAAAACGTGTCTCTGTACTAGCCAACTTCCCTCAAAGCTGAGAGAACCTCAGGATTCTACAGGACCAAGGACATTACCATCTGGATGTCAAGGGAAGACAGCACACTGAAAAACATTGCTCCCAGGAACAGATGATCACTTCCTTTGGAATCCTGTCTAAAGGAAAGAGTAAGAATTCAAAATACTTTTGGGTACAAAAAGAAAGATGATAGGAATAATTTTTGCCTTAGTACTCAAATTACAAATGTTTACAAAGATCAATTCCTTTAAAAAGCATTGATGAAATTTGATGAGTTTAAACTAACTTTTTGGCAATTCTCTGAAGGTACTGACTAAAATTTTTGTAGAATTCTGACACTTAAGTTGATCTAAAAGTTGGTTTCTAGGAGCCATACATTTTTCAGTATCAGTCCAAGAGGGTAGTATTCCCATTGAAATGTTTAGCAAAATATAGACATATGATATTTGCTTTATATATATACAAATGCCAGGGTGTTTAGTAGAAGCTGAATGGAAAGTACCAGAACAAAATTACTCTGGTGTTGGCATATTCAAATAGTACCCAGGGCTCCCTTCTGAATTATGTAACATTTAAAGTAATCTTATTCTTCAGAGATAACTATAAAAAAGAAATCCTTAAAAAATTTCACAGAGTTGACTTTTTAGTTCTTTGCAAACTCATATAGAATCACAAATGGGTTATGAATGTTGGGAAGCTATCAGACATCAGTGTAAATCCATAACAATGATGGGCAAACCTGTTCAGATAAAATTGAAACGAGCAGTCTGAAATCTTTAACCAAATCAGGACCTCATTAAATTTGGAAAAGTTTCATTGCATATTTTTTCAAGTATGCCTACACATTTGCAAGTCTATTTCAAAGCAGGAATAAGAAATAAATAAGCTCATTGTGAGAAGGCTAGTTCTACGTTTACTTTTGCAAATGCTTGACAAGCTCAATAAATATTAAATAATAGTAATAATCTAGGAAAGTCAGGTCTCAAAGCAGTTCTTGATGAACAGAAATTAGAAAAGATTAACCAATCAAGATAAAATCAGAACTCTTTTCAGCTTTTGTTCGCTTACACATAAATGGATGTGCTGAATGTTATTCACTCTTACTGTAGTTTATAATAAACTGTGACTGTGGCAATAATAAACAGGTTGTCTTCAGTTTGATTTTTTTATTGCTCTGTTACTGCACTGAAAATAATTTGAAGACTGTTAACTTGGAAGAACTGGCTACAGAAATAGAGTGGTATAATAGTGTTCTCCTACTTTTTGGGTTTGCTGATCCTAAACACAGCTACATTAATTAGTTGACATAAAAATTCATTCATTACACCACTTTACTTGATGTCAGTAATGGAGCAAATCTGAATGGCTAGAATATTCTCATACCTGACAGTAATTTCTATATCTTTCCTGAAATCATTTTTAAGTACATGTGAATTTTTCTGGGCAGTTAAACTTGTTTGTTTTCTCCTACTGCTCAGACTCACTTGCTATGGTCCAAATGTTAGTATCCTTCCAAAATTCATATGCTGAAACCTAGCTGCCATTGTGATATTAGGAAGTGAGGCCTTTGGGAGATAATTAGATCATGAGAGCAGAGTCCTCATAAATGGGATTAGTGCCCTTATAAAAGAGCCCCCAGAGAGCTGGCTTTCCTCCTTCTACCATATGAGGATGCAGCAAGAAGATACCTTCTATGAAGGAGAAAGTGGGCCCTCACCAGACACTGAATCTTCCAGTGTCTTGATCTTGGACTTCCCAGCCTTCAGAACTATGAGAAATACATTTATCTTGTTTATAAGCTATCTATTTTACGATATTTTGTTATAGCAGCCCAAACTAAGACACCACTTGTAGTGGATTGAATTATGTTCCCCCAAGATTTATGTATTAGAAACTTGGTCCCCACTGTCACTGTTAAGAGAGTGGGAAATCCTATTATGGTAATTGAAAGGTGGAGCCTTGAAGAGATGATTAGATTGTAGGACCCTGCAGTAGTGAATGGATTAAAAATGGTGGTCAGGGGCGTGGTTCTGAGGGCTTTAAAGGAAGAGGAGAGTCTGTCTTTCTCTCTCTCTGCTCTCTTGCTGCTTCCACCATCTTGCAATTTGAGACCCCTGAGTCACTATCACCATCACCAGATGTGTTCTTTAGACTTTGGACCTCCAAGACTCAGAAGCTGTAAATTTCATTTTCTTTATAAATCACCCAATTTCAAGTATTTTGTTATAAGCAAAAGAAGTCAACAAATATACCACTTCTGTGTTATAATGTGTCAGAGAAATTTTACATAGGAAATTTTCATATATTTGCCAGCAATTTTCCTTGTCAATACAAACTTTTGCTGTTATTAAATTCCTTTAATAAACAAATGTCAATGGTACCATCAATTTGTGATATGATTCACAAAACACTTTAATGCACACAACTGATTTTCTCATCAATGAGTAAGCAGAATAGTATCCCTATTTTACTGATGAAGAAACCAAGACTTTTAATTGACTAGTTGACATAATGTTGTCAATTCAGATGTTGTTCCAACAGATGTCCTAAAATCTCAGACTCAGAAAATATTAGGTAAATAAAAGTACGTGAAAGCACAACTGCAAATATAATGGCAAATCTAAGCAAACACAGGTAAAACCAAGGTACAAGTAAAGAATGAATCTTTTCTTTATAAGCAAAGATATATGTAGCTTATAACTACATTGAGTACCTACTCCAATACCATGGATGTAGCAAGTACTCAGTAGACAAAAAGATGAAGGAAGTGTTGTAAGGTAAATATACCATAGACCTTATGGACAATCATGCCTGGATCCAAATCCAGCCTGTGTCATTTACCAGCTATTTGATACCACCTGGACACATCACCTCTCTAATCCTGTTTCTTATCAGCGAAATGGAAATTATGATAATGCTTATCTTTTAAAGGGTTTGAAAATTAAATTAAATACAATAGACTAAGTGGCTGGCATTTAATATGTGACCAAAAATGTTAGCTGTTCTTTCCACTTTTTGAAGCTAAAGCAAGTGACATGCACAAAACAGAAGAATCTGTAAACAGTGGACAGCTGTAAACCAAAATAAATAAATTAATTAATTAAATAAAATAATAAGTATCCAGAATGGATGAACAAGTTTTCCACAATTCTGGAATTTTTAGCCAAACATACAAGCATTATAATGTTGTCAGGAGCATTTCCCTTAATAATGAGAAAAATAATATTAATATTTCAAGAAAACACTTTTCAGTTCATAAATCCTCACATATTTTTTAATTAAGCTATTCATTTGCCTTTGTTTTGAATTGCCCATAGATAACTTCATTTTTTTTCTTTCCTTCACTTTACCATTCATATCGTGTCTTAAAGATAAATCATTCAAATTTCTTCTTACTATGCAAATACAGCTACTTTTCCCTTTTGACCCATCATGGTCTTTTATCAAGAATTATTAGAGCTTGCTTTATTTTGAAAAGTAATATACCTCCCCCATCACTTTTAAATACTTATCTATAAAGAAGTGGAGAAAATAGTTTCTAGGTTACTCTTTCTCCATTATTCTACTATTCATAAAGCAAACACATGGACATGCTATAAATGGTAAATTGAGGTCAGGATGAGTAAGTATCAAAGATTGTAACATAAAAATCTTTCTACTGACCCATCAAGTTTTTGGTTTTAATTTAATCAATGACCCAATTTCATTGCCTATGTTTACTTAAAATTGAAAAGTCATTTGGTTCATCTTAGAAGATCAAAACTAAAATGGTAACAATAGTCAATGAGTCTTCAAATTGTGATGGTTTGAATGCTATAAAACTTGTGATTTGTGACAAAAACTGTATGGACGATAGATATATCCTATGAAATAACATGTAATTTACTCATTATACACGGGGTGTACTTTTGAAAAATAATGATCAGTTTGGCAAATTGCATTATGTTATAAACAGCCTGAAGTTGATTTAAAAGTTTCAGGTAAGTTGACGTGACATAGCACTTTTGTTCATTATTTGTTTTTTAAATGACCACATGCTATAACTAACATGTCAATACTCACATTCAAGTAGCTTTTGACATTAAACGTATAACCTTTGAGTACTTTTAAGGCATTATCTATGGGGAAAAAGGCAGCATTAAAAGGAAACAAAAAACAAAACAATGCAAGCCATCTTAGGGCCTGGATCTAAATGCTTAAGGAAACAATTCACATACGCTTTTGCCAGGCTTTGAGATCTAATGTGGCTGTCAGGCTGGATGAACAGAATCCCTCCTGAATGCTTGCTCCTGCTCTTCCTAGCCAAGAAGAAGAGGGTCCTTAACATATTCGACCTTGACTTCCACAAATGATAATCTCTGCCTGCTAGAACTCACGGTGAGGTGGTCTAGCATGGCTACCTTGGTCTTGCCATGACAATTCTAGCCAGAAGACTTATTCATTTGGAAAACTTTATCTCTTTATACTCTTTCTAAATCCTCCAGTCACTTTACCCAGTTATCTCAGGTGAGCAGCACTTTACAGTCAGTAAAATGTGATTATCTTACTATTCATTTCTAACTCTAGATACACAACAATCAGAAACAAGGTAAAGTAAGGGGAATTAAAATGGAACTTTAAGCTGATAAGCAATAACCACTCAGTAATAAGTTGTGATTTACCTTTTTTAGGGTACCAGCTCTCCTCTTTATTTCCTAGACAACTGTTAGCTTTGAAGCATAAATGCTTTTATTCTATTTCCTTCTAACTTTTTGACTGCCTTCTGACTGCCTATCTTTTGAGGCATCCTCTCTCTATAATGAAAAGATAAAATTATGTTTTCTCAACTATTAAATTTTCATTGGGTCTGAAAACTGAAAGAGAATCGTATCTGGGAATAGGAACTCCTGAGATTTATTTCCAGTTTCATTGCTGGTTGTGACACTTAAGATAACTCATTTACATTCTTTTATACTCTCATTTACAATGTGCTCATGAACTTGCAGTCTCTGTCACCAAAGTACAGGCAGTAAGAGATTTCCAACTAACGAAGATAAAAATTGGAAATGAATTATCTCACCAGAGACAAATATAGGCGTATGTAGATAAAAAGACTAGCTCAGGTCCTTAGGTCCTCACAGTACGAAATACTGCATCTATAAGGACTGTGAAACTCTCTCAGCTGCCAAGCTGGCTCTCCACTCCTTAAGCTCATAGTAGAGAACAACAACAACACAGCAACAATTAACAATAAACATTCTCTTTCCTAAAACCATCAATAAATATACTGACACAAACATAAAAAAAAAATTCTTTAAGATTTTCATCTGTCCTGTATTCATTTGTGGCGTTCAAGGGCACTGAACATTTGGCACCTTGCTTCAAGTGTCATTCTTCATTGTCACAATGCACACATATCTTATTTTTATATAGATAAGTGGTTAGCCAGACACACAGATGCATTGGAGGCAACAGGCAAATCCACAAATGAAGAACAACAAACCTTATCCTTTGCTGCTCTCCAAGCAGTCTTTTTTGAGGCTTAATTGTGGTTCATAAAAGCATTCCCATGGACTATGCATGTTTTAGTAAAGGAGCAAAATAACTCACAATTCAATAGGGAAGTAAGAAGAGACCCACATCAGGGCCGGCCCATGGCTCACTCTGGAGAGTATGGCGCTAATAACACCAAGGCCACGGGTTCAGATCCTCTATAGCGTTGGCCAGTTAGTTCACTGGCTGAGAATGGTGCTGACAACACCAAGACAAGGGTTAAGATCCCCTTACCAGTCATCTTTAAAAAAAAAAGAGACCTACATCTTTCCTATCAGATGTACAATACCCTGCCCACCTAATAGTTAACGTTTTTAACACTTACCATATGATAATACATTGTTGAGATTATCCCACTTGATCTTCACAAAAACTGTTATTAATCAGGTAATATCATCACCCCATTTTACAGCAGAGGCAACTGATTCTAAAATACATTAAGTAACTTGGTCAGGCTAAACCAACAGATCCAGGGCAATTTGACTTTATACCCCAACTTCTTAACCACAGTATTACCTTTTACACATTCTTGACTTTCTGTCCCCATTGCCCTAGCTCAGGGGTTGGCAAACATTTTTTCTGTGGAGTGCCAAATAGTGAATATTTTAAGCTTTTAAGTACATGGTCTCTGTTGAAACTACTCAGCTCTGCTGCTGTAGACCAAATCAGCCATAGACAATACAGAAACAAATGGCCATTGCTGTGTTCCAATTAAACTTTATTTAGGGACACTACAATTTGAATTTCATATAATTTTCTGTGTAATAAAGCATTATTCTTCTTTTGAGTTTTTCAACTGCTTAAAAATGTAAGGACCATTTTTAGCTGTGAGCCCTATAGAAACAGGCAGTGTAGTTTGTTGACCCTCAACTTAGCCAATGCAGAAGTGGGCTCGATAATGTGCACCTATAATTCTGTGTTTGCCCCACCTGTCCTGAGACCTCCTTTCTTACCATTATGCCAAGGATGCCATTGAGTTGGCTTTCAAAGACATTTATTTCCCAAAGCTCCTTCTGACCAGTCCCGCCTTCACTTTGACTAACAGCCTTCAGTTTCTTAAACTAACATACTCTCCCTTCATCTAGAACATCAGGAAATAACTCAAACTTTAATGTAAAAAACTTTTCAAAGGATTTTGTGTGCCTTTATGTGGTAGGGTGGATAGTAACTTTATTAATGGCATGACCAAGAGGAAAAAAAAATGGACCCATTATTACAATTTGTGCTTCTATGTTTGAAGTCACCATAGTCAACTGCCATCACCTAAGCTCTTTGAAGTTCTTCATATCATTTTTCAAATGATATCAGAATCACAATACATTTAACTTAAAGAACTTTGCATTCAATTTCAAGAATGCCTCCTAAATATTCTATGGATAATAACTCTAGTTTTATAAGTAATGATTTAAGCCCAGACCATTTCCATGATAAAGGCTATGAATAAGGGACATGAATGCCACTTGAGGAGAACTGGTTCGTACCACTATCTTCATCCCTCATTCTCATTCCTTCTGTATTTTATCTTTTTGAAATAATTTCTCTTGAGTCCTTTCTTTTTCTCTTCCTCTACATTTCTACTTTGTAACTTCCTCTCTATTATTACCTGCTAGACTCAGCATAGGGTAGTGGAAAGAGTCCTAAACATACATTGAGAAGAACTCATGTGTCAGTCAGAACATTTTCATTTCTAAGAGATGGAAACCAAACACAGAGTAGCTGAATAAAAGAGGAGAGAGAGGCGCTCCCACCCGAGGGTTCAGATCCCACATACAGACCGGTTCCCGCTCACTGGCTGAGTGAGGCGCGGGAGCAACACCGAGGGTTGCAATCCCGTTGCCGGTCCCCAGTCCGGTACGGGGGCAACACTGAGGGTTGCGATCCGTTGCCGGACACGGAAAAAGAC
>NW_007726140.1:439883-445715 GCF_000696425.1 Galeopterus variegatus | reverse complement strand
GCTTGGGAAGCGCGGCGGCGCTCCCGCCCGAGGGTTCGGATCCCACATGCAGACCGGTTCCCGCTCACTGGCTGAGCGAGGCACGGGAACAACACCGAGGGTTGCAATCCCGTTGCCGGTCCCCGGTCCGGTACGGGGGCAACACTGAGGGTTGCGATCCGTTGCCGGACACGGAAAAAAAAAAAAAAAAAAAAAAAAAAAAAAAAAAAAAAAGAGAAGAGAGAGAGAGAGAGAATTGATTCACATAACTAAGAAGTCCAGAGAGTGTAAATGTTTTTATGCACAGTTAGATCCAGTTCAAATGATGGTATTAAGACTGCTTCTTTTTCCAACTCTTGGCTATAGCTTTGCTTGATTCTACTTGCCTTCTTTCCCAGGAGGCTTTCTCTATGTGGCAACAAGACAGTTGCCAGTAGCCTCAAACCCATGCCATTCTTACAGCTTCCAGTTCTAGATAAATTGATAGTATATTTCCTAATAGCTCTTGTAAAGTTCCAGGGTAGGTTTTGATTGGGCTGTGTTGGATCACTGAGCTAACCATTCTGGCCAAAGTCATGGGATAAACATTTTTGGTCAGGTCTTGGACTGTCACCACCTCAAATCCACGTGGGAGATTAACATTAATGAAAGCACATAAACTGAACAGAATTACTGTGCAATGAGATAAGAGTGATTCTCCAAAGAAAGGTACGTTAAGAAGACTAACACCTGTCCATGAACTAGGGTTTGTGAATGACTTCTACTAAAGCAACTATAAGACACTAAATTATTCAAGATCCACTATAAAACTAGGAAACTCTGCATATGCAATGACTCTGAAATATTTATAGCTACAAAATATTCTGGTGAGTACTGTGATTTAGGCCCATCAGTGGACCCTAGAATTACCCTGAGAATTATTTTGCCCCTAGTAAGTATAAGGATCTAAACTTTATTGATTGCTTTTTTAAACAAAAAAATATCTAAGAGGTATGATATCACCATCCACAAAATTCTATCTAGAGATTAAGTCTTTCTTATATTATCCTGTAAGACTGTTATTATATTAGCATCTCAATTTTAAAGAATTGAGACTCTGAGAGATTAGATAGTAGAGCCAGGATTCAAGCTCATTGTTGTTGTTTTCCCTGTGTCTGTTTGATTCCAAATCTGTGTTCTTCCCTGCTACCATGCTGTCCTATAACCCTTAGGGCTAAAGGGGGATTGGCTCCCACAAATGCATTCTTACAGCATTTAAAGACACATAACAAGATGTCTTCTACAGAGCAACACTCAAAAGTATGTTTCTATAGTTTATTTGGACAGGTATATAGGTACTTCATCAGGGCAGTTATTTGTGAATTAAAAAGGCTAGAGAAGTTTTAGGCTGTGGGTTCCTGTAGCTACCCATAGTGTTCCCTTTCTCCTATGTAGGGAAGGTTTTCTGAGAAAGTATAAATAATCAAAAATCTCATATGGCAAAAATTTCCTGTCAGATCCTTATGCTAATCTAATGAAATGTGTGTGGTAATACTCTATTTGCATTGTACAATTCTATCTTCATTTCCGGTTAGCTTCAACTCAGTACTTAGAATTTATTCTCATGAATCACCAGAGAAAACATTCCACATAAATAAGATTATTGAGAAAGCAGAATATCCTGCAAATCTTTTCCTTGGCCTTAGAAACTGGCAGCCTTTTAAAAGCATGTTTCTTTAGTTTAGACTTATACAAATGGTATTCTTAAGCCAGTAGAAAGTTCTGTCTAAGGGCTCCTGTTGCAGCCTGTTAAACATATAATCATGGGGCCAGCCTGTGGCTCACTCAGGAGAGTGTGGTGCTGATAACACCAAGGCCACAGGTTCGGATCCCATATAGGGATGGCCAGTTGGCTCACTGGGTGAGTGCGGTGCTGACAACACCAAGTCAAGGGTTAAGATCCTCTTACCAGTCATCTTTAAAAAAAAATATATACATATATATAAAATCATATTCTATTTTCAGATAATATGGTCTTCCCTATGGAAAATTCTAAGGAATCCAAAAAAAAAAAAAAAAAAAAACCTATTAGAACTAATAAACAAGTTCACGAAGATTGCAAAATGCAAGATCAATATGCAAAAATATTTTATTTCTACAAACCAGCAATGAGCAATCCAAAAAGGAAATTAAGAAAATAATTACAATTATCATCAAAAATGATAAAATACTTAGGAGTAAATCACACAAAAAGATACAAGATCATTTCACCAAAAACATTAAACATCATAGAAACACATAAAAGAAAACCCAAACAAATGCAAAGTCATCCCCTGCTTATGCATTGGAAGACTTAATATTGTTAAGAAAGCAATACTTTCCAAATTGATCTGTGGATTCAACACAATCTCTTATCAAAATCTCAGCTGTTTTCTTTGCAGAATTTGATAAGGTTATCTTAAAATTCATATAAAAATGGAAAGGAAGGACACAGAAAAGCCACAACAATCATAATAAAGAGGAACAAAGTTGGAGAACTCAAATGTCTTGGTTTCAAAAAACTACAAGTATACAGTAATCAAAACTGTTGTTACTGCCATAAAAATAGACATACTAGTATAAATCAATACAATAGAATTAGAAGTCTAAACATAAATCCTCATATTTATGGTTAATAGGTTTTCAACAAACATGCCAACACAATCCAGTGGGGAAAGACTAGTCTTTTCAACAAATTTTGCTGGACTATTGCCAAAAAATGAAGGTGGACCCCTATGTCAAACATTATAAAAAATTAACTCAAAATGTATCAGAAACATAAATTTAAGAGCTAAGAGCTAAGCCCTAGGCACCAAAGGGGGCATAGTCTCTACCTCTGGAAAGCCATGCTCACTGCCAGAACAGGATCCAAGGTGGTGCACCATAGCCACCACCACACCTACTGTCACCACAAAGATGGGTCACCACCACAGTAGCAGCCAGGGCAACTTTACAGGCAACCTGTCACACACTCAACTACACTGATACAAGAAGAGACACAGCAGAGCCTGCAAGTAGAGGAGTAAATCTTCATCTTTATAGGCAACCCCAAAGTAATAGAAGCAAGTGCTCTACCAGATGACTGAACATTAACAAATAATACTAGAACTACAAACAAAAAAGAAGATATGACACCACCAAAGGAGTACTGTAATGCTCAAACATCAGACCCCATAGAACAGGAAACACATGAAATGTCTGAAAAGGAATTCTGAGCAACACTCCTAAGAAAACTCAAAGAAATAAGAGAAGATTCAATTAGAGAACACAATGAAACAAGAAAAAATATCCAGAACATGAAGGGGGAAATTTATAGAGAGATTAGTACCTTAAGAAAGAATGTAGCAGAACTCCTAGAAATGAAAGATTCACTCAATGAAATAATAAAAAAAAAAAAACAGAGCAGAAACCTTGAGTAACAGGCTAGAGCAAGCAGAAGAAAGAATTTAAGATCATGAAAATGGTCTTTTGAAATAACAAAGGCAGACAAAAAAGGAAAAAAGAATTAAATAATGAAAAATAATGAAGAAAATCTAAGAGAGATAGCTGACAACCTCAAGCACTCAAACATCTGAATCATGGGTATCCAGAAGGGGAAGAGAGAGGAAAATGCTTTGAAAAGCTATTCAAGGAAATAATAACAGAAAACTTCCCAGGCATAGGGAGAGATGCAGACCTTCAGATCTAGAAAGCCCAAAGATCCCTAAACATATTCAATCCAAAAACATCCTCTCCAAGACACATTATGGTCACATTTTCAAAGTTCAAAGACAAAGAGAGAATTCTAAAAGCAGCAAGAGAAAAGTGTCAAGTCACCCGTAAGGGAGCCACCACCAGACTAACAGCAGACTTCTCAACTGAAACCCTACAAGTCAGAGGAGAGTAGGATGATATATGTTAAATACTAAAAGAAAAAAATTGTAGGCCAAGAATTCTATATTCGGCAAGGCTCTCTTTCAGAAATAAAGGAGAAATGGTATGTTTCCCAGACAAGCAAAAATTGTGGGAGTTCACCACCACATGACCAACCCTGTGAGAAATTCTCAAGGGAATCCTGCATCTGCAATCTGAACAACTATGATCACTACCATGGATGCACAAGAAAGAGAAAATCTTACCATTAAAAAAAATGCAAATGAGAAAGAGAGGGAAGCTAACGCATGCTACCTCAAATTTCCAAGTAATATTAAAAGAGAGAACTAAAAGAGGAAGAAATGATCAAAAGATATTTAAAACATCTAAACAAAAAGCAATAAAATGACAGGAGTAAAACAATACCTGTCAATAACAACCCTAAATGTGAATGGATTAAACTCCCCATTCAAAAGACAGACTGACTAATTGTATTAAAAAGCTAGATGCAAATATATGCTGTCTTCAAGAGACTCACCTCTCCTGTAAAGACACACACAGATTAAAAGTGAAGAGATGGAAAAAGATATAACATACAAATGGAAACCAAAAATGCGCAGGGGTAGCTATTCTTACAGTGGATAAAATAAACTGTAAAACCAAAACCATAAAAAGAGACAAAGAAAGCCACTATATAATGATAAAGGTATCTATCCAGCTAGAAGACATAACAATCATAAATATATATGCACCCAATACTGGAGCACCCAGATATATAAAGCAAACACTCTTGGACCTAAAGAAAGAAATAGACCCTAATATGAAAATAGTGGGTGACCTAGAAACCCCTCTTTCAGCATGGGACAGATCTTCCAGATCAACAAAGAGACACAGGATTTAAGCTACACCTTAGATCAAATAAACCTGGCAGATATAAACAGACCATTTCATCCAACAACTGGAGAATATACATTCTTCTCATCAACACATGGAACATTCACCAGGATAGACCACATGCTAGGTCAGAAATCTAGTCTCAGCAAATTTTAAAAATTGAAATCATTCAAAGTATCTTCTCAGACCACAATGGAATAAAACTGGAAATTGATAACAAGCAAAACCCTGAAAACTATACAAATACATGGAAACTAAACAACAGGCTCCTGAGTTGCCTATGAGTCCAAGAAGAAATTAAACAGGAAATCAAATTTTTTTGAAACTAACGAAAATAAAGATACATCATACCAAAACCTATGGGATACTGTAAAAGCAATACTAAGAGGGAAGTTTATTGCGATAAACATTTACATGAAAATAATGGAAAGACTTCAAATAATTGACCTAACACTATTCTTCAAAGATCTAGAAAAACAACAATCCAATCCTAAAAGTAGTAGATGGAAAGAAATAATTATGATCAGGGCAGAACTAAAAGAAATAGAGTCCCCCAAAAATTATACAAAGGATCAATGAAACAAAAATTATGTTTTGAGAAGATAAATAAAATAGACAAACCATTAGCTAGCTTAACAAAAAAAAAAAGAAGAGAGAAGACCCAAATAACAAAAATCAGAATTGAAAAGGGAGACATTAAAACCAATACCACAGAAATACAAAGAATCATTAAGACTATTATAAACAACTATATGACAACAAATATGAAAACCTGGAGGAAATGGATAAATTTCTGGACACATACAAACTACCCAGACTGAACAAAGAGGAAATAGAGAACCTGAACAGAACAATAACATGCAAGGAGATTGAAGCAATAATCAGCAATCTTCCAATAAAGAAAAGCCCAGGATTGGATGGCTTTACAGCTGAATTCCCTCAAACATTCAGAGAGGAATTAATACCTATTTTCTTCAAACTATTCCAAAAAATTGAAACAGAAGCCATTCTCCCAAATTCATTCTATAAGGCCAGCATTGCCCTGATACTAAAACCAAAAAAAAAAAAAAAAAAAAAAAAAAAAAAAAA
>NW_007726140.1:435281-439595 GCF_000696425.1 Galeopterus variegatus | reverse complement strand
CAAAAAAAAAAAAAAAAAAAAAAAAATAGAACAACAAAAAAAAAGAAAATTACAGATCAATATCCTTGATGAACATAGAGACAATACTCCTCAATAAAATACTAGCAATCAGAATACAGAAACACAACAAAAAAATTACACACCATGATCAAGTGGGATTCATCCCAGGGATGCAAGGACGGTTCTACATTCACAAGTCAATAAATGTGATACATTACATCAACAAAATCAAGAATAAAAACCATATGATTATCTCAATAGATGCAGAAAAAGCATTTCACAAAATTCAACATCCTTCATGATCAAAACTCTTCAACAAATTAGGTATAGAAGGAAAGTATCTCAACACAATAAAAGCCATCTATTACAGGCCCAACAGCAGTATCATCCTGAATGGGGAAAAACTGAAGGCTTTTCCCTTAAGAACAGGAGCAAAACAAAGATGCCTACTCTCACCACTTCTATATAACATAGTACTGAAGGTACTAGCCAGAGCAATCAGGCAAGAGAAAGAAATAAAGGGCATCCATTTTGGAAACGATGAAGTCAAACTGTCCCTATTTGCAGATGACATGATACTATATATAGAAAAACCTAAAGGCTCTATCAAAAAACTCTTAGAGCTGGTTAATAATTTCAGTAACTTTGCAGGATATGAAATCAATGCACAAAAATCAGTTCCACTTATATTCTCTGATAATTAGCTAACAGAAACAGAAATCAAGAGTAAGCCCATTTACAACAGTCATGCAAAAAGTAAAATACCTAGGAATCAATTTAACCAAGGAGGTGAAGGATCTCTACAATGAGAACTACTAACTACTACTGAAAGAAATTAAAAAAGACACAAAAAGATGGAAAGACATTCCATGCTCTTGGATTGGAAGAATTTATATTTTTAACATTTCCATACTACCCAAAACAATCCACAGATTCAATGCAATCCCCATCAAAATACCAATGGCATTCTTCACAGAAATGAAAAAAACAATCTTAACATTCATATGGAACAGAAAACCCCAAATAGCCAAAGCAATCCTGAGCAAAAAACATAAAGCCAGAGGCATAACACTATCTTACTTCAAATTATACCATAAAGCTATAGTAACTAAAACAGCATGGTACTGGCATAAAAACAGACACTTGGAGTAGTGGAGCAGAATACAGAACCCAGAAATCACCCCACAGGCTTACGGTTAACCGATCATTGACAAAGGCACTGAGAACATACATTGGGGAAAAGACTGCCTCTTTAATAAGTGGTGCTGGGAAAATTTGGATATCCGTTTGCAAAAGAATGAAACTAGACATGCACCTCTCATCATAGAGCAAAATCAACTCAAAAGTCATTAAAGACTTAAGTATAAGACCTGAAACTGTAAAATTATTAAGAGAAAATACAGGGGAAACTCTTTAGGAATTAGGTCTGGGCACAGACTTTATAAGACCCCAAAAGCATAAGCAACAAAAGAAAAAAGTAATAAATGGGACTATATCAAACTGTAAACCATCTGCACAGCAAAGGAAACAATTAACAGAGTGAAATGACAAACTACAGAGTGGGAGAAAATTTTTCAAGCTATACATCTGACAAGGGATTAATATCCAGAATATACAAGGAATTCAAGCAGTTACACAGTAAAAAATTAAATAACCCAATTAAAAAATGAGCAAAGGTGTTGAGCAGATATTTTTCTTAGGAATACATGCAAATGGCCAATGGGTACATGAAAAACTGCTCAGCATGAGTTATCATCAGGGAAATGCAAATTAAAATTACATTGAGATATCACCTCACCCCAGTTAGGCTGGCTATAGTCAAATAGAAGGAGAAAAACAAATGCTGACAAGGATGTGGAGAGAAGGGAATGCTTCTAAACTGTTGGTGGGACTATAAATTAGTGCAAGCACTATGGAAAACAGTATGAAGTTTTATCAAACAACTACAGATAGATCCACCATATGATCCAGTGATCCCACTTCTGGTTATATACCCAAAAGAGTGGAAATCATCATGTCAAAGGGATACCTGCACTCCCATGTTCATCGCAGCTCTATTTATAATAGCCAAGATATGGAATCAACCTAAATGTCCTTTGATGGATGACTGTATAAGAAAAATGTGGTACATATACACCTGGAAATACTACTGTACCTTTCAAAAGAATTGAAATTCTGCCATTCTCAACAGCATGAATGAGCTTGGAGAAACTTATGTTGAGTGAAATAAGCCAAGCATAGAGGGGAAAAAAAAAAATACATATGTCCTCACTCTTAAGTGGGAGCTAAGAGAGAAAGGAAGGAAAGACCACAGTGGTGTGTTGGAATGCAGAGAGAGAGAGAGAGCATACCTAGGTTTGCAGAATAGGGGGAAGGGGTAGGGGGAGGAAGGTTGGGGATCAATTAGGTGGGAGACATGGGGAATAATCACAATTTGTGGTAATGGGCATGCTGCTAGTATTAATCTGGCCATCACGTCTTGGGCAAAAGTGGTAATGGTCAGCTTTGTATCCCATGAATATTCATAACTGGTAAAAAAAATAAATAAAGGTCACATAGAACAACAACAACAAAAGAGCTAGGACCATAAAATTCTTAGAAGAACACATACCTATAAATATTTGTGGGGCCGGCCCCGTGGTGCACTCGGGAGAGTGCGGTGCTGGGAGCACAGCGACGCTTCTGCCGCGGGTTCGGATCCTATATAGGAATGGCCGGTGCGCTCACTGGCTAAGCGCGGTGCGGGCACCACCACACCATGGGTTGCGATCCCCTTACCGGTCACGAAAAAGACAAAAAAAAAAAAAATTTGTGACCTTGGATTATGCAGTAGTTTCTTATAACACCAAAAGCATAAGCAACAAAAGAAAAAAAATAGATAAATTGAACTTCATCAAAATTAGTAACTTTTCTGCATCAAAAAAAATGAGAGAATGACTCAAAGAATGGGAGAAAATATTGACAAATCTGTCTGATAAGGGAATTGTTTCCAGACAACCCAATTTTTAAATGGGGAAAGGAGCTTTATAGGCATTTCTCCAAAGAAGATATACAAATAATCAGTAAGCATAGGAAAAGATGTTCAACACCATTAGTTATCAAAGAAATGCAAATCAAAATCACAATGAGATACATCTTCACACCAAGTAGGATGGCTATAATAAAAAGACAGGCAACAGCAAGTGTTGGTGAGAATGTGGAGAAACTGGAACCTTCATATAAGCTGTTAGGGCTGTAAAATGGCACAAAGGCTTTGAAAAACAGTTTGTCATTTACTCTAAGTTGAAACATATAATTACCATATGACTCTGAAATTCCACTCCTAGGCATATATACTCAAGAGAAATGAAAGCACACATCCACACAAGAACATGTACACAAATGTGTATAACGGTATTATTCATAATAGCCAAAAAGTGGAAACAATCCAAATGTTCTTCAATAGATGAAAATGAATAAAAAGAAAGTGGTATATACTATGGAATATTATTCTCCGATATAAAGGAATGAAGTACCGATACATGCTGTAACACCATGGATGAACCTTGAAAACATGTTAATTGAAAGAAGCCAGTCACAAAATGTCACATATTATGTGATTGCATTTATATAAAATCTACAGAATACACAAATCTATAAAGACTGAAAGAAAAATAGTGGTTGCCTAGGATGAGAGGAGAGGGGTTGGAGGGAAATGTGCAGTAACTGCTAATGGGTACTAAGTTTCTTTTGAGGGTGATGAAAATGTTACAGAATTGATTTGGTGATGGTTATGCAACTGCGTGGTTATACTAAAAATGATACACTTTGCATGTGTAAATTATATGGTATGTGAAATATATCTATATGAATCTGTTATTTTAAAAAATGTAATTATAATTACTTTGCATAAGCTATTTTTGAGTTGTTTTGAGCTAAACTTTCTTGGCACTCGGAGATCTCATTCAATTCAACATATATTTATTTATGTTTATTGAGTATCTCTGCTATTGGGGCTACAAAGGTGAATAAGGCCCAGTCTCTGCCCTTGGGGTAATCTCGGTCTAATAGTAAGATAATATAAGCAAATAAATAATGAAATACAAGCTAATACAAGACAATATGTGGCATTTAGTTGGGTCATACTAGCTGTTTTAACCAATAAACCCCCAAATTTCAGTGGCTTCACACATTTATTTTTGCAAACATAATAATCCAGTGCAAGTGTTGGCCTTCCATAGGATGATTCAGGCACTTGGATACTGTTCACTTTGTAGCTTCGGCATCATTTTGGGCCCCAGAGTCATGTGTATCCAGTCGAAAAAGTGTAAAAAA
>NW_007726140.1:401845-435258 GCF_000696425.1 Galeopterus variegatus | reverse complement strand
AAAAAGTGAAAAAAAAAAAAAAAAAAAAAAAAAAGGAAGCAGAGAAAGCCCTCTTGCTTCATCACTTCCATTGGTAGTAACTGGTCCCAAGGCCCCACCTAGGTGTAGGTAGGAAATATGGTTTCCAGTTGGACAGCCTCTTCCAAGTGATAATTGTATGCAAGAGGAAAGTTTAATCCTGCTGAAACTAAGAAGACCATTTAGTGGTTTCTATAACTAAAATTTATATTCGATGGCATCTCATTTGTCTATTTTTGCTTTTGTTGCCTCTGTTTTCAAGGTTATAATAAAAAAATTGTTGCCCAGACCAATATCATGGAGCTTTTCCCCTATGTTTTCTTCTCCTAGTTTTATAGTTTCAGGTTCTATATTTAAGCCTTTAATCCATTTTGAGTTGGTTTATGTATATGGTGTGAGACGAAGGTAAAATTTCATTCTTCTGCATGTGGACACCCATTTTTCCCAACACCAATTATTATTATTATTTTTTTTTTTTGTCTTTTGTCTTTTTCTGTGTCCGGCAACGGATCGCAACCCTCAGTGTTGCCCCCATACCGGACCGGGGACCGGCAACGGGATCGCAACCCTCGGTGTTGCTCCCGCGCCTCGCCCAGCCAGTGAGCGGGAACCGGTCTGTATGTGGGATCCGAACCCTCGGGTGGGAGTGCCGCTGCGCTTCCCAAGCGGCGCACTTATCCAGTGCGCCACCGGGCCGGCCCTTCCCAACACCAATTATTGAAGAAACCATCCTTTCCCCATTTTGTGTTCTTGGCCCCCAAAATATTTGCAAACCATACATCTAAGAAGGGGTTAATATTCAAAATATATGAGGAACTCAGGCAACTTGATAGTAAGAAAACAAATAACCCGATTTTAAAAATGTGCAAAAGACCTGAATGGACATTTCCCAAAAGACGACATACAAATGGCCAACAGGTACGTGAAAAAATTCTCAGCATCTCTAATCATTAGGCACATGCAAATTAAAACCACAATGAGGTGTTATCTCATATCTGTTAGAATGGCTTTTATTAAAAGATGAAAGATAATAGGTGTTGGTGAGGATGTGAAAAAAAAAAACTCTTGTACATTGTTGATGGGAAAGTAAATTAGTACAGCCATTATGGAAAATGGTATGGAGATTCCTCAAGAAACTAAAAGTAGAACTACCATATCATCCAGTAATCCCACTTTTGGGCATATATCCAAAGTAGCTGAAATCAGTATGTCCACAGATATCTGCACTCTCATGTTCATTGCAGTATTATTCACAATAACCAAGATATGGAATCAACCTAAGTGTCCATCAATGGATAAATGGATAAAAAAAAATGTGGAATATATACATAATGGAATACTATTCAGCCTTATTAATGGGGGAAATACCATCATTTATGTTAAGATGTATAAATCTGGAAGACATTATGCTAAGTGAAATAAGCCAGGCATAGAAATATAAATTAATTTTTAAAATTTTTAAAAATAAAAATAAAAGTAAAGAGTAGAATAATGGTTACCAGAGGCTGGCGATAGGAAGATGGAGAAGGAGAAACTGGGGAGTTGTTTATTGAAAGGTACAAAGTTTCAGGTAGACAAGAGTAATAGGTTTTGATATCTATTGCACAGCAGGGGGACTATTGTCAATAATAATGTGTTTTTGAAATAACTAAGTAAATTTCAAATGTCTCACCACAAAAAATGATGGGTAAGCAAGGCGATAGACATGTTAATTAGCTTGATTTAATCATTTCACATTATATACATCTATCAAAACATTACATTGTATCCCATAAATGTATACAATAATATTAATACTTTTTAAAAGATAAATAAAATTTATGAGGGTAAGTCTTGCTTGCTTCAGGTGTGGCTGGATCCCAGATACTCCAGCAACCAAATCAAGATTCAATCTCCCTCTTTTTAATCTCTGATTAGCTTTGCATTAGATTCATTTTGAGATAGACTATCTTCACAATATGGTAAAGATGTCCACTTGCAGCTCCTGACTCGACAGTTTTGAGCACTCATTATCTTCAAAGGCTAGAGACATATTTTCTATCAAAATCCATATAAATCTCTACAAAGAATTCTGATTGGCCTGATTTGTGTCACATGACCAATCTTGACTTGATCACTTTTTCTATGGTAATGAAGTGCTGTTATTGGTCAGGTGTGGCTCATGTGCCCACCCTATGGCAAAAACGGGGATCCCTTGATTGACAGTTCTACCAGGTAGGGGCAGGAATCATTCACAAAAATAAAAGAGGGGTTCTTCACCAGGAAAAAGGGGGAAGGGATGTGGGCAGATAAAAATAAATATCCATTACAGGTAGATAATCTGAAGATATATGTGAGGCCTCTGGCAAGATTAACTGAAATCTATCCTTTAAAGTAAATAAAATCCAAAGCTGTGACTCTCAACATCTAGAGACTTACCAAGTAGAACATGAAAAGGTTCTGAGGTAAGAGACGAAGGCCATCTATACTAATATTAGGGACATCAGTATGTTTTCTTGCCTCAGAGAGAACAAGCATTGGCTATTTTATTTAACAGTGATCTCCAAAGATGACTGTGTAAGATGATCCCTTGGGGTGTGAGAAGAAAAATAATTTGCTTATAGTTTACAGGGTGTCATTGATGTACTTAATTTTACAAAAATCAGACCATTGAAAAGTAAAATTTCTTCACCATAAATATGGCAAGTTACCCAGAAACTATTTTGTATTATGAAGTTTCTTTGTTTATCTTGTGACAAAGTACTTACAGGAGTTGTATAACTTAAAGATGCATTAGGCATTTTTCTTTTACTAAAAGATAAGTGTTGCAAGTGTGTTGACCTTTACTCTGATGGCAAAAGGCTGTCAGTAATGTGTTACCTAGAATGTACTTTAAAAAAGAGAATGAACACTCCATCTACCTTCAAAGCAAAAGTAATATTTTAACAATAATGGAGAAGACATTTTATTTTCTAAAGAAACACACTATGGAGGTCATTTTACAAAGGAATATTTGGAAATACACTTATTTCCAACATTATGTAATTTTATTGCTAAAGCACACATATAAAAACAAGTAGAACTCATACATTTGCCTACTTAAAATTTTGAAAACACAATAGAAAAAAATTACAAAAGACATAAGCTATTCACAGAAAAAGAAAAACAAATGATTCTGAAACATGTGAAAAAATGCTCACCCCCACACCTAAGGTATTAAAATAAAAACTACACTGAGATAGAATTCCTCAAACATACTTACAATAAAGTCTGTTAGCTTAGTGTGGAGTAATAGTCACTCTTTTAAATTGCTGGTGAGTATGCAAAATGTTACACCCCCCATGGAGGGTCATTAGGCAATATCTACATATCTATACTGGTTGTGTAAACTATGACACAGTGACACAGCGAGGTACATGCAACAAGCCAAAAAAGGAGAAAGATTTGCTGGTTTGCTTATATTTGCAAAAAGAAATACAGGAATAATGGAAGGACTAACTAGAACTTACCATAAACTAATAAAAATGGCGGAAAGGTGGAGGGGATAGGGATAGGAGAAAATCTTTTCTGAGTATATCTTTTTTATATTGTGCTAACTTTTGAACCACACAAATGCCTTATTTGTTTAAAAAACTAAAATTAAATCAAAAAGCATAAAACATAAAACCTTTAAACACAAATAGAAACATATGACCATAGATGTATATCAGACATAACTATACAGAAAAAAATCATTATTTAAAGTATTTTAACACAACACTGACTGCACATTCATAATTGGATATATTAAAAAGATTTTTAAAACTGCAAAGAAAACTCAGTAGGTTTCTTGTTATTAGTAATATTGATTGTAATTTTGAAACTAATTTATAAGTATTGTAGGATAAAGTAAATAACTGTACATGTATGTATGTGTGTATATATATCTATATATATCTGTGTGGTTAGGCACCAATAATTTCAGAGTAAGAAGAAAAGATGCAAGTATGAAATAATTTTTCAAAAGCTCTGCAATTTAAAAAAAATCAACTGAAACCTGCTATGAAAAACAGTTGAAAGTTTCTCAAAAAATTAAAAATCGAATTACCATATGATGCAGCAATCCTACTTCTGGGGATATATGCAAAAGGATTTGAAAGCATGATCTTGAAGAGATATTTGCACATCCATGTTCATTGCAGCATTATTCTCAATAGCCAAGAGGTAGAAACAATCTAAGTATCCATTGACAGATGAATGAATAAACAAAATTCAGTATATACACACAGTGGAATATTACTAAGCCATAAAAAAGAAAGAAATCCTGCCTCATGGTACAACATGGATGAACCATGAGGACATTATGCTGAATGAAATAAGCCAGCCACAAAAGGACAAATACTATATGATTCCACTTATATGAGATATCTAGCATACTCAAAATCGTGGAAACAGAAAATAGAATGGTGATTGCAGGGGCTGAGGGGAGGGGAAAAGGAGAGTTGTTTGATGGATATAGAATTTCAGTTTTTCAAGATGAAAAAGTTCTAGAGATCTGTTACACAACAATGTGAATACAGTTAACACTACTAAACTGTATGCTTAAAAACTGTTAAGATGATAATTTTTTTTGTAACATCATTGATTGTACATTTCTGTGGGGTACAGAATTTAATATCATTACCTGTGTGTAATATGTGATGCTCAAATCAGGATAATTAGTGTATTCACATTACACAATATGATCTTTTTTCATGGCCCTTTACCAATCCCTCCCTTAACCCCTTCCATCTCCCCCTTTCGCACCTCTGGTAACTTAACTTTTGTTCGCTCCTTCTGAAAATTCAATGTATTATTGTGATAGTTGTATCTTTCTTTCTTTCTTTTTTTTTTACTTGTTTATTTTTTAATTATCACTTATGAGTGAGGACATGTGTTATTCTCTTTCTGTGCCTGGTTTATTTCACTTAACATAACTTTCTCTAAGTTCATCCATGTGAATGGCAATATTTCACCTCTTTATGGCTGAGTAGTATTCCATTGTGAATATATACCACATTTTCTTTATCCAGTTGTCCAATGATAGACATTTAGGTTGGTTCCAACTCTTGGCTATTGTAAATAGAGCTGCAATGAAAATGGGGATGCAGGTATCCCTTTGAAATAAGGATTTCCATTCCCTTGGATATATACCCAGCAGTGGAATTGCTGGATCATATGGCAGTTCTATCTGTAGTTGTTTGAGGAACCTCCATACTGTTTTCCCTAATGGCTGCATCAATTTACAGTCCCAACAACAGAGTAGGAGGGTTCCTCTTTCTCCACATCCTCACCAGCATTTGTTATTCTCTGTCTTTTTGAAAATAGCCAGTCTAACTGGGGTGAAGTGATATTTCAGTGTGGTTTTGATTTGCATTTCCCTGATGCTAAATATTGTTGAGCATTTTTTCATGTGTCTGTTGGCCATTTGCATATCTTCCTTTGAGAGATGCTTATTCAGCTCCTTTGCCCATTTTTTAATTGGGTTATTTGTTATTTTAGTGTGAAGTTGATTAAACTCCTTGTATATTCTGGATATTAATGCTTTGTCAGATGCATAGTTTGCAAATATTTTCTCCCACTCTGTAGGTTGTCTTTTATTTATTTATTTATTTATTTTTTGTCTTTTTCATGACTGGTAAGGCGATCACAACCCTTGGTGTGGTGTTGCCCACACCACGCTCAGCCAGTGAGCACACCGGCCATTCCTATATAGGATCCGAACCCGCGGCGGGAGCGTCGCTGCACTCCCAGCGCCGCACTCTCCACGGGGCCGGCCCTAACTCTGTTAATTGTTTCTTTTGCTGTGCTGAAACATTTTAGTTTGAATTAATCCTATTTGTTTATTTTTCCTTTTGTTGCCTGTGCTTTTGTGGTTATATTCATAAAGTCTTTGCCCAGTCCTACTTCCTAAAGTGTTTCCCCTACATTTTCTTTTAGAAGCTTTATAGTTTCAGGTCTTATATTTAAATCTTTAATCTATTTTGAATTGATTTTGGTATATGGTGAGAGGTACAGGTCTAGTTTCATTCTTCTACATATGGATGTCCAGTTTTCCCAGCACCATTTATTGAAGAGGCAGTCTTTTCCCCAAAGTATGTTCTTGGTGGTTTTGTGAAAGATCAATTGGCTGTAAGTTCATGTGTTGATTTCTGGGTTCTCTGTTCTGTTCCATTGGTCTGAGTGTCTGTTTATATGCCAGTACCATACTGTTTTGGTTACTATAGCTTTGTAGTATAATTTGAAGCCAGATTATATTATGTGGGTTTTTTTTTTTTAACCACAATTAGAAATAGAAAATGAATGAAAATATCAAGATGAATTCAAAATTTTAAAAAGCATTTTTGGGGGCCGGCCCGGTGGTGCACTGCTACAGTGCACCGCTTGAGAGTGCGGCGGTGCTCCCGCCGAGGGTTTGGATCCCACATACAGACCAGCCACTCACTGGCTGAGCGAGGTGCGGGCACAACACCGAGGGTTGCGATCCCGTTGCCGGTCCCGGTCTGGTACGGGCGCGACACTGAGGGTTGCGATCCATTGCCGGTCACGAAAAAAGACAAAAAAAAGGAAAAAAAAAAAAAAAAAAGCATTTTTGTAGCTCTATTGATAGTTCTAAAAGCAATGACACTCCAGAAGCATGAGCACACCTAATGCATTTCTAAATTCAATTCCCCAGTAAAAGAAATCAGGCCTCCCTTGAGAAATGGTGATTCCAGCTCTGGGCAGGGAAAGTGCAAGGTAAGTCTCAGACATCTTGTGCCAGGAAGCAATGAGATGCTCAAGGATGAGTAGTAACATGTCACCTCACAAAGATATAGTGTTCAGCTTGAAAATCTCACTGGGCCCATTTGAAACAATTTGAGCATTTAAATGAATAATAATTGTAATTAGTTGTAAAACATTGAATGCATTAAAATCCATTAGTCCATAGAGGTATTAACCCCACCAAAAAAACAAACAACAACAACAAAAAAGAAAAAAAAAGAAAAGAGAGAAAAAGGTAGATAAAAGGAGATCTCTTCTTTACAGGATGCTAGTTAGGAAATTAAATATAAAATAAATGATAAATTTAGGAAACCATTATTTTGCAATCTCCAAACTAATAATTGATCAAGGCAATGATCATCGATGAATGCTAAAGCAGTTAAGTGAAAGGTTGTTGTAGAAAGAATATTGGCCCTGTGGAACTACACCTAGGGGACAATACCTTCACAATGGAGGGATGTTGAGGTCACCACCTTAAGCAAGTGATCGAACTACTGTCACTAGTATAGATGCAGCCAGATCTAATATACCTACCTATATGATGCAAATTGAATTAAAGAATATCACTTTTGAAATATTCTTGCCAAAATATTTAATCTTAATCAAGCCTCCAAAAGCCTTACCTGTAGTGTATAAAAGATAAATAAGATTTTTAAGAAGTTAAATGATACCAGGAGGAAAAAATAAGACAAATCCAGAATCTAGGACATTATACAAAACAACAGTCCTAGATTTAAAAAAAGTCAATGTCATGAAAAATATAGGAGAAGGAGGACAGGTATTCTTTTCTAAGAGAAGCCTAAGAAAGGAGACGGCCATGTGAAGACAGAGGCAGAGATTGGAGGGATGTTATCTACAAGCCAAGGAACACCAAGGATTGGCAGCCATCACCAGAAGCTAGAAGAGAGGCATGGGACAGATTAGTCTCTTCTTCCATTATTTGTATATTCACACATTTGATGGAGAGCAATCAGAGGGGAAAGGAAAAAAAAAAAAAAACACAATATGTCTGAAAATATATTATTCTTTGTGATTCATTTTACAATATTTGAAGTAGAAATAATTATTTTGAGACTGCTAGAATTGTTATCAAGTCTTATCATGAAATAGATTTTTTCTTTTTCCAAATAACAAAAATGAGGACTATGAATTCTATCCTTGCAGTTTCCTAATCCACCTTATAAAGCATGACCCTTTTTAAATTGTCTGTGGTCTTTAAAATCTCAGCTTCACCCTTTAGCACTATTATAATTCTTGTTCTCTTCAACTTATTGAATCCAGCATATACAGTGTTTCTTTAAAATAACTGTTTTGAAGATTATTACCTTCAAAGTCTAATTTATCTTCCTTTAAACTATGGATCCTACTTCCTTTGACATGGTATCTTCCTACAATTCACTTCTAACCAGTAAATCTTAAGGCTCATCGGTGTGTGACCTGTTTAATTGATTGGATGCATTTGCAACTGCATTCCTAATAGATACATTAGGCTCAAGTTAAAAGAAGGAAATGTTTGGTTTGTTCTTGGTTTTTCTAAAAACACAAAAGTGGGCATTGATTCCTATATCCCAGTCTACTTCAAGTTGTTTTGTGTGTTGTTTAATATGGTTTCAGTTTGACAGGCAGCAGGAAAATCCTATTTAGCACACAAATGTAAAGAAGAAAAACCTCTTCTGTAAGAATAAAGCCACTATGGTGGCTACTTAATAAATATTAAGTAATGACAGCAGTGCTCATGGGGAAAATAGCACAAAATAGTCTCTTATTGTTGGACAAGAAAAGCAATCACACATTTTAAACGCCAAATGACTTGGAAAAGCATGCTATATTTACAACTGTTAAATAAGCATTTATCCCATTTATTGAAATTCCCCTTTTAAGGCGTAAACAATATTGTATTTAGAAAGTCGCATTTTCTATTCCCAGGGTGAGTGCACTGTGCCAATTCCACAACTATACATTACACTTCAAAGATTTCTGCTCACTGGATTAGGCCTTCAGATTTGTAAAATGCAGCTTGTTTCAGAGCTATTCTTATTCTCCCTTTTTCTTTCTTTCTTTCTCCTTTCAAGCTCTCCTTTTCTTTCTTAGCCCTCAAAATCTGCCTTGAGGTAATGATCTGATAGTTCCTTCACAGGAAGCCAGTGGTTTTCAAAATGTGCTCACCAGACCAGAAACATTACATCACTTGGGAACTTTTTACAAATGCACATTCTCAGGCCCCATCCCAGGCCTACTAAATCAGAAACTATAGGGGTGGAGCCCGGCAATCTGTGTTTGAACAAGACCCTCCGGGGATTCTAATGTTTGAGAACCCTGTACTTACCCAAAAAGTGACTGATAGGTGTTTTTAATATACGTTAGCCACACTGGGAATATTTGCATTGTTTTAGAAAAGGGAAAGAACTGAACTTCTAATTAAGGAATTTTAGTCACTGGCCAATCAGTGGGGAAGGTCAAGTTTAAACAATGGCTCTTCCTGATTCTCTGACACTATCTCTAGTTTTAAGGCAGCTCTCGCTAACATATGCAATTTATTCATCCATTCACTCACTCAGTCATCGAATATTTATTTAAGGATTTAGCCAGAAACTATGCTAGTTGCTACAGACATAAGGTCACAGTCCTAGCCCTCAAGACACATCCCATTTAGTGGCAGAGATTGGTGATCAGATAATTAGAATACAATGTTGTAAATACACTTATAAAGGTACACAATGCGCTAGGCACACACAGAGGAGGAATCAGGGGTGAGAATCATTGAAGGCCAATGAGAGTAGCTCTTTGGTGACAGCTGCCTACCTGGCTACGTAAGAGTTGCCTGATCCTAAGATTCCCAAATAATTTCACCAGGGTCCCTGGGTCTGAAGAGACGTTGTTGTCTAGTGATACTGAAATTAGCAAACTGCACATGAGATTTTATGATGCTTTGTATAGTAAATTTTGATAGAGTAATGGGGTTATTCCAGATAACTTAAAAGAGTAATTCTCAAAGTGATCAAGACTGTTTAGGCTCAAAGGCAGGCGTTGTCCTAAAAATACTATTCTCTTTAGTTGGCTGCCTATCTGGTTTTGTTGTTTTTATAATTTGCACATATCAAACCAAAGCTCTACTAATTTCTGTCAGAGAGCTCTATTTGTCTTTTGTGCCATTACAATTAATGTTTTAATAGCAAGAGTAGAATACCTGGGTCCATAGACCATTTCACCATAACAGTAAAATTAATCAGAAGCATTTTCTATGTTGAGTATGGCTGATTTAATCTTGAGACCCTGATTCTATAACATAAATTATGGAGAAAAACGCTTGTCCAGAATGCATAATTGTTCTCCCATTCATAAATTTTTTAAAAACAGGTTTAATAAATAAAACAACATTTAAAATGTTTTAAAGTTTCTATTATCAACTTTCATTGAATTTACGGTGTCTTAAGCTTCCTTGCAGATTATAAATATTAAATGAATCCTATAGACCTTTGTATTCACCTTGATGTACTTTTAAATTTAAACCTAATATTTCTTCCTACTTAAAGACCTTCTTATTACAATAGTCTATGGTCTAAAAGTCAGTATCCCCCCAAAATTCATATGCTAGAATTTAATCCTCATTGTGGCGGTATTGAGGTGGGGCTTTCAGGAGGACTCTCCCCTCATGAATGTGATTAGTGCCCTTATAAAAGAGGTTTGAGAGAGCCTGTTTTTCCTCCCACCCCTTCTATCATGTGAGGACACAGAAGGTGCCATCTATGAGGAACAGGCCCTCACCTGACACTGAATCTTCTGGCACCTTGATCTTGGACTTTCCAGCATCCAGAATTGTGAGCACTGAATTTCTGTTGTTTATAAAGTACCCAGTCTGAAGTATTTTGTTATAGAAGCCTGCATGGACTAAGATAACCAGTAAATATGTCAATTATGATTAAAACTCATTCAACGAATATTTGAAGGCTTACTGTGTGTACTTACTCTATCCCATATTAGCTCCATGGCTGTCTTTTGTTTGTTGACATTAAATAAATAAATGACTGGATGAAGGAACAAAGGCTGGGAGCTGTGGGAATATCAATGCCAAGTGATCCTCCCCGGCTTTGAGAAGTACATAGTCTTATGAAGTAGACAAAACATAGCTCATTTACTGCAAAGTCATAATTGATATGTAACAGAAAAGAAAAACAGATCATTTCTGTTGGATTTCTGAAGAGTGAGAGACTATATCAGGCTAAGAATGAGAAAAATCTTCCTGGAGGAGATGCATCTGCATTTGGACTTGAAGAATTTGAATGTGTGGAAGTGAGAAGATGAAGTATTTTAGGCAGAGGAAACAGTTTGGGCAGAGAAACTGAAGCAGGAAATCTAGAACATGGGTGGCATTGTAGGGTGTTCAAAAGGGAAAAGTAAGAAATGAAACAGAAAGGAGGTGGCTGCAACCAAAAAAAAAAGTACTTCAGAATGCTTTCAGTCATCAGGAGGAAGCAGGTGAAATTATCTGACCAAAATATGGGAACTATTACAATAACCTGATGACAGATAATGAGATAACGTCCCAGACTAGAATGAAAATAAGAAAGGAAAAAAAAAAAAAAAGACTGACTGTAGTAATCTTTCTCTGATGACAATTTTGCTGGGTCCTTGTGCTCCTAAAAATCCTCATTAGCTTTCCACTGGTGTCATTTTCCACAGGTTAAGCCTTACAGAGCACACTCCAGTCAACTGCTTGTACTTCTCCTAGTTGGGATCTTGATGCCAAGACTTCTTTCCTGTTGTCAGGAATGGGCTATATGTGAATCTTAATAGCCTTGATTTTGCCTCTAAGGGAGTATGTCCTGACTGTAGCCCTCTAGATTTTACCACCTCACCTGTGAGAAGCACAAAATACCAATGCTAAAGAAAAATCTCTCCTTTCTATAGCCCAGGGAGAACTAGCTACTTCCTTCCTCCTGGCCACTGGGCCTCATCCAAATAGGAATCAGCCCACTTTACCATGAAATCTAAGTGGGCCAATCTGGAGAGCAGATAATAATCTGTCAAGGATCTAAAGAAAGAGAGAGAGAGCAAGACCAGATCCTAGGGAAGATAGAGCTTTTACTCCTTCATTCCTCCTAGGAAGAGCACCATCCCTTACTAATCCTACTAAAGGGAGTTTGGAGTAATGGTGAAAAGCATGGGACATAGATACCAGAATGACCGGGTTCAAATCCTGTCTCTGACACCGACCAAATGTGTGACTTTGAACAAAACACTTAAACTCCCTCTGCCTTAGTTTCTCCATCTTAAAATAGGGTCTATAATAGTACACCAAGGTGAGTGTCATTGTTACCATTAAATAACACAATGTCAGTAAAGTGTTTACAGTGGTACTTAGCCCTTTCCACACTTACTTGATGTGAGCTGTTGCTCATCTAATTGTGAGTCTTTTATCCATGTCAGGAGCTAGAGATCTGAGTACTGTCTAAAATTGGAACACTTGCCTTTTTAAAAGTTTATCAGGATAGGGTTATAATTGATAAGTAAATTGTGGATGAACCCAGGGGGAAAAGAAAAAAAAAAAAATGACATCAAGATTTCACACCTGGATGACTGTAAAGACATGAAGTTCAACAACAGAGGCAGGTATTAAAGCATGCATTTTCACTTTTAGGCTCATGATGCCACACTAAGTACCACTGGAAAATTACAGATAATAAACATAGCTCACACATATCAGTCAGCTTAGGTTAACTTGTGTTGCAGTAACAAACCACCATAAAATCTCACTGGCTTAAAGCAACAAAGATTTATTTTTCACTCAAACCACAGTTTTGTTGAAGGTCGGGTACACCTTTGCTCCAAAATGCATTTATTCTGGGTCCCAGATTAACAAAGAGACCCCTCTCTAGGATATTTCTGATCTTGTGGTAGAGAGAAGAGAGCATAGAATAGCATCTATAGTGGGCATTGTTGCTTTGTATGGTTATAAATTACACTTAATTACACTTAACTGGCCAAAGTAAGTCACATGGCCAATCCTCATGTGTTAAATGTAAGGTGTATTATCCAAGATCCTCTTTGCAAGACTGTTGAGAAGAAAGAAACACAAATGTGAAATAATTTGTAGCCATAACATTTGGTGGCTTGTCTGGAAGTAAATTGGTGCAGTGATACTTTGTTTCTATGTTTTTCAAATCTTAGTAGTTATTATTTAAATAAGACCTACAATAGAATCTTTGCAGATTCATAGTAGATCTATATGATACCGAACACCCCAATGAAAACTGAAAATACTGGACAACTACCTAGATATTTTCACGTTCTCAGAAAACCACTACCATAAGTACAAATTGGCTGGAAATTTTAACCATAGAAAATCTAACTTCTAATTATGTGTCCTGAAACTGACAGGTGGAACATAAAAGAAGCTCTTGAATTTGGCAGAACTTTTCAGTTTTCATGTACGGACTTGGCATAATAAAAATTTAACCATAGAAAGCAAAGATGCCCACTATAGATTCTTTAGAAGTTTATTTCTCCATGACTTTGCAAATACCATTTCCTGCATTCAAATAATGTATTTATTTCTTCATACTAGGCAAAATCAAAAAGACCAAAGCAATTCCATATTTCTAAAATGCAATTTCACACACGTATAGTAAAGCATAACTATTTCTGACAGTTTTAGAAGTTTTGAAAGTATCATTATCAAACAAAGCTTTAAGAAATGAGAAAATGTTTTTGGTTTTAATCTTTTGTTTCTGTATTTATTGTTGTTTATCAAAATCACTGCAGTTAACTGAGAACAACATTTAACAAGGTCTCTAGCACATTCAAATATATGCTTCTGGAATATCAAACAACTTATATATACTCACAGAAAGTAACAACCAAAAGAGGGGTGGTGGTAAAGGGTTGCAGTTAAAATTAGATTCTCCACTTACATTAAGATTGTTAATTTAACCACAACATAATTTCCCGGCTATCAAAAGATTAATTGACTTTCTTTTAACAAGATTCCTTAAATTATGTATGCATCCACTAAAAATAGTGGTGATGGTTCAATATATTTGGGAAATTATCATCTAACATGAATAAATCTGATAAGATGTTTAATGGATATGAAGACGCCATCACCTATTGAACTACCAAATCAGCGACAGCCAAATGGGATTCTTTCTTGGACCCTTTAAATCATTTAAATTCAAGCTTCTTTGTCATGTTTTTTTCCCAATTACTAGACTTTAATATGCACAGCTTATGGTAGGTACTAATATATTTTAAATGTTTCAGGCATTGAGTGTACTGTATCACAAAGTCATTTTCTTCAAATTAATAATGCAAAACTTTCAACTTTGTTTAATTTGGTATGTAGACAAAATTACTGAGGGATAGCATAAGGCATTCTAACTACAATCCTTTCTCCACCCTTCAGGTCAGGCAAACTTGCAAAGCATTTTGAGGCTCTTAGAACTAATTGCTAAGCAGCATAGGTGCCACTTAATTAGACAAAACTAGGAGGAAGCAGTAATCTAGAAACCACAATTTGACTGGAAGTAAGAACATCATTAATGGACACAATTCCCTTTCTGCACATTATTAAGGCATGGTAAAGCAAAGGGAGAGGAAGTGCTTTAGAACGAGTAATCTCAGTGATTGCTATGAGAAAGAAAGCCAATGTGACATGAGTTTTATAAAGTTTAGCAGCATTTTACTCCCATCCATCTTCAGTAGTATGTTAGCTGCAGAATCATGATTTTCTCTTGGCTATCCTTTATGTTGCATATGAAGAAGTCTCTTGTGTGTCTGCTCTGGCTGTTTTTTAGTGTGTTCTTTAAAAAATGCTGCTCAGTGGTGAAGAACAAGCAATTTTGTTTGCCTAGAGGACTGAATTTCTACCCCATATCAGCTCTGGCTTTTTACTATTTCCCTGCAGTATCTCCTGATAATGTACTTGAAAGAAACCCCCAAATACCCTTGGTACCAGATTGCCTGTCTTGTCTAGCCAGAGGTTTTTCAAGATAAACTATAACATAATAGCACCGTCGCATTTAAATCTCAGGTTGTAGGGTCTGGGGGTAAAAGCATATCAAATCTGAGCATGATACAAGATGCTGGAAATATATAAGATGCTGTCTTGCATCCATCAGGGAAACAGTGCGCAGGCTGGTGGGACTTGGAGTGAATAACCAAATGATGGTTGAACATAGAGGATGAACAGCTGCACAGAATCAGCACAATCCATGAATAGAGTTTCGACTCATGCTTGTACCATTGTTTCAATGCATGTTGGTTAAAAACACTGTCAAGACTGATCCTCTAGGGACACATTCTTTCAAAGTAGTGTTTGCCAATAAATGTGCAGCTGTCAAGGTCTACAATTTATTATGGATTTTGATAACACAAGGAATGTTTATAGATTAAAAAAACCTTGTGGGCAAGGGTTGGGGAAACATGTAGGTGAAGCAAATGCCTTTATTCCTATTGTTACTTTATGTGATTACAAGTACATTATCTGAAGTGTAGAAAAGCTCATTTTCACATCTTCAAAATGACTCCCACTCATTAAGCAGCCATAGTAGAGATCGGACAGCAGGACAGGAATGGGGGCAAAGACTAAAGATAAGGACAGAAAATTGATTTGATACCATCTAAAGAGGGAAGAAGTAAAAGGCAAGGCAAAATAGAAACACTGTTTTGGTTTGTCTTGTAAAACCATGTGAGGTTGTGGTGAGGATGTAATTCCTCACATGCACAGGGCTGGAAGAGATTGGCAAGTAGGTCTGGGATGAGAATAATGGCAAGATGAGAATTGGTATATCTTCAGAGAAGCCCACCAAGGTATGTCTCAGAGGTATTCACCCAATAGCTACCTGCAAGCTAGCTAGGACCTGCAAACCTACACTGATCTCTTTGATCATTGTTCTTAAAAATAGAAGGAAAGGAGTATTCCTGGTGGTAAGTTTAACCTGTGTGTTCCCAGCTTGGGGGACTCTAATGGCAAGTTGTGCTACAGTGACAGTAATTTCTGACTCTGAGGTCAATAAAAATTGCCAGAACCCCATGCCCTCAAGTCCTTTCCTTACCACCCTAGCAAGGTGGTTAGGTGGCTCTGTGGCTTATGCCTCTCTGAGATTGACACTATAATTGTCCTGAGCAGCTGCTAACACTCATTTGAATCCTTCATCTCAGTGCAGCCTCTGCTCCAGTGATGTCAGCTGATCTTAGTACAATCTAGTTGTCCTTTGTCACTGCCTCGTTGTCATGACTCCACCCATCATCAGATAGCCCCTGTTACTATTAATTAGGGTCGTCATACATTCTGGTTAACTCAAGACAATATCAGATTAATTCTGTTGGCTCAGCATAATTATTTATAGTGCTCCCTTTCACTCTCAAAATTGCCACCTCTTATTGAAGAAGGACTCTCTTCCATCACTGTATAATTCTTGTTTAATGGAGCTCCCAAATAGAACATTCTAATGCTCTCTGTTTCTTAAAATTTTCATACTTTTAGAATTGTTTAGTTTTTCTTGCTCTTTCAGATTCTTCCACCCCACGATATAGCAGAAAGAGCATGTATTAGGGAGCCCAATAGATTTGTGTTCAAATCTCAGCTCTGGTACTCACTAGCTTAGTAAAGAAGGCAAAATCTCAGTTTTCTCATTGGAACAGTGGGAATAATAATATGACTTAGCTCATATGATTGTTTTGAGGATTAATCAAGCATAATATGAGAATACAACCTAGCATAGTATCTAATATATTGTAGGGAATGAATAAAACTTAGTTCTTTTTCACTCCTTCACTCCCTATATCTATAGCTGGTAATGTGAAACAGGTTCTCCAGGGCTTCTGTCAGAAAATATTTCACCTGATGACATTTAACAACTTACTCAAAATTTTCTCTTCTGACAATTTCTCCTACCTGATAGTGAATACATTTCTTCCCACTGAATTATTCCCTAAGTGGTTAGAAGTGACCCCTACCTCTCTCTCCCTGCCCCTACATACTTTAATTCTTAGTCTAAGACAAAACCATAAATTTCAATGAGCCCCATTACCATCTCCCTAGGAGACCAATAGGAAGCTTAAACAAAAAGAATTCTTGGGAGTCAACTGCATCAGTTAGACCAGAAGTCAGCAAACTTTTTCTGTAAAGGGTCAAATTGAAAATGTCTTAAGCTCTGCAGGCCCATACAGTCTCTGTATCAACTACTCAGCTCTGCCAATGTAGCACAAAAGTAGACACAGATGATCCATAAATGAATGAGTAGCTGTGTTCTAATAAAACTTTATTTACGGACACTGAAAATTGAATTTCACATAATTTTCATGTGTTATGATTGAAATAAACAGGAAATTCTTAAGTCATGAGTCATGCAAAAACAATCAGTGAGCTGGATTTATCCATGGGTTATAGTTTGCCAGTCACTGAGTTTGACTCTTTTGGTTGTAAATGGCAGGAAATCGAGCTCAAATAAACTTAATCAAAAAGAAATGTATTGGTTCACCTAATCAATATGCTTCAGATACAGCTTGATCTAGGGGTTCCAAACAATATCACCAACTCTGTCTCTCAGTTTCTCAATCCTTCTCTTCTTCGTGTTGCCTTCACTCTCACGTCCTGATTGTATAAATATGGCTGTTCATATTTCTAGGGCTTTTGCTTCTATGTTCAAACCCAGCAGAAAAGAGAGTGAGTATTTCTCTATCTAAAAGGGTTAACATAAAGAACTGGGTCTGATAGTACTTAGAACTGGATCATGTGTCCATGCCTAATCCAGTGGCCAGAGGCATAGGATATACTCCTTGGTTCAGACCAATAGAATATCTCTATCCCTGGGGATTGGGTGCGGTCAACTCCAACCAAACTATGTAGAAGATCAATGATTCCCCAAGGGTATCTTAAGATACTGCTACCAAACAATAGGAAAAGGATAGAGTGTGACAAAATGTAACAAATATGTACTCGACACTGTGGAGAATGATTGACTTTCAAGGGTATTCAAACTTGGCCTTCCCTGATTCCCTCAAAAAAATGAACTTAAATATTTTGAAAAAAAAATTAGTTCAGTGGCATATGGCTGAACCTTCAGAGAAGGTCACTTTATACACAGGTACTTCAAAAATTCTTGAAAAAATGGAGTGGAATTCAAAGTTAATACGTATACCAGCCAGCCACCAAAAAAAAGGTGATACAAATCTTCCCCCGAACTTTTTGAAGACCCCTCATGTATGTATGTATGTATGTAAGTATGTATGTATATATGTATGTATGTATGTATCTATATGTTGAATAAATAGGCCCTAGTTTTTTCCTATAATGTGAAAAGACTATGGCAAACTTACTCTGTAAAGGATGAGATCAAATTTATGAAAATTATGTTGGGCTTTGCAGACCACTTAGTCAGTTACATATACTCCCTCCACATACCTACACTTACAACCTTCTTAAAATGTAAACATTATTCTTAGTTCAATGGCCATATAAAAAACAGGCCTGGGGCCATAGTTTGCCCACCCTTGGACTATCTGGTCACTAGGACATCTTTCAGCTATGTTAATCTATGGTTCCAGGCTTTTGTCTTTAACAGGCCTAATTCCTACTGCCTCTACCCAGGAAGGTTTCATTCTTTCACAGAAGCATTCAAATGCCAATTTCATTATTATCCCCTGCCCCAGGAAGTATGGAAAAAAATGTCTAAATGGTCCTGTGCTCACCTGTATCTTTTGTGGTTTTGAATACCTTGGAATCTTTATTTTTCTTACAGGGTCCTTTCAATTCCTGGCTGAGGTTCCCCAAAATTTGATACTGGCCATTCAGGTCCAGTCGCCAGCCTCCAGACAAAAATAAACAACTCCAAAAGTCAAATGCTGGTGAAAATGGAGGTCAGCTTTTATTCAGGAGTACTGGTGACCTGAAGAGAGATGTTAGGCTAACCCATCTCTCCAGTGTGAAGGAGAATGTCCAGGCTAAAGCCATCTCAAAGACTCAGGTTTACTGAGGGGTTTTTAAAGAGGAGGATGAGGGACTGGAGCATGGGAAATGAAAAGCAGGAGGGAGGGGCATGTGAGCAGTGAGGGCTTCATGCAAGGTCTCAGGTATGAAGTCTTGCAGAGACTCCATCTGGGGAGGGGTAAAAAAAGATAAAAAAGACTTCATTTGGTTTCTGCTATTGTCCTTGCTGTTATTCCTGTTGGAGGGGTAGGGTCAGGATAGCTTTATGGATGTTTTCCTTTGTTTCCCAGTGTCTGGATAGTATATGCAAGTCTGCAGCTCCAGGCTGGCTGGAAAACAACTTTACATTCATGCAAATTATATCATCTTCTCCCATAACCAAGGTTCAAAATATCAAATAACCAAGGGAAAAGAGGAAACTCAGAGAAATGCATGCCAAGAAAAAAACTGCCCTTTTAAAATATTTTACAGCCCATGCAGTTTTAGGTCCCAACATGGCTTCTGTCCTGCTCACTCCAACATTTTCACTGTTCCCACAGGACTCTCTCTTATTGTGGTTTTCTGGAAAATAGGATGGAGCTTCTGTCAGGCCAGAAGCATAAAGTGGCAACTAAGGATTATCTTTCTAAAACACCAATGTGGTGATATTACTCCACTATTTAAAAGTTTTCACTAACTGCCACCACCTCCAGTGCAGAGGCTGTACTTAATTACAGCACTCAAGGACTAGCACAGTCTAACTCTACCTAGCTTTTTAGTCTTACCTCTCATGACTGCCCTCAAATGCATTATTAACTACCTATCCCAGTCCACCTATGTTCTCCAAACTTGTCAATCACTGGATGTGTTATGTGTTTGCGTAGTAGACTATTCACTTTGCCTATAATACCTTTTTATTCATCTCTTGAAATCCTTTCATTGATGGGCCACATCCTCTTTGAAGCCTTCATTGCCCCCACCCCTGGCAGAATTTATTCCGTCTTTGTGCCCCATGATGACCGTATTCCTAGTTAGTTATACAAGGGAATCATACCTTACTTGGGAACAAGGTTCTAAAGATATAAGAAGAAAAAGACTCACATAGCTTCAAATTAACCTTGAAAAGAAATGTCTTAGGAAGGTTATCCCTTAGGTTGAACGCTAGGTAAAGTAATTGCCTTGCACATAGGGACTAGGATGTATAAAAAATGTAAACCTTAAACCAGAGAATAACACTCAGCACAGGGAGATGTTTACACTGTAAGAGGTTAGCGGAAACTCGCAAGGAGGGCATTGCAGTTTCTCATCTTCCCTTATCACGCTAATCATAGGGCCTTGCTCACTAAATGGATTGGTGGACAGGCTAAATCCACCCCCCCCCCTTCCTCTGCTTATCTAGTTAAATATGAGTATTTTATTTTTATTTTTTGGCAACTGGCCGGTATGGGGATCCAAACCCTTGACCTTGGTGTTATAACACCATGCTCTAACCAACTGAGCTAACCAGCTGACCCTAAATATGAGTATCTTAAATGTGCACTCTGCAGTTCTCTTTTCTTCTTTCAACTTGAGGTTACAAGACTTTTGAGGTCAGGAATCACTTTGGATCCTCCGTACTTACTCACTGCAGCAGCTCATAGGTTCTCGTAGATGCAGCATCATAGGTGCTCGTTAAATGCAAAACTGGATTGAATTTCCTACTCCTTCAGTGGTTTCAGTGTCTTCTTCCTCCTTTAAAGCTTAACAAGTTAATTTAAAATAATTGCTGATGGGATAGTGGACAATCTTGAGTGGGAAAAGGAAACTTCAGGCAGTTTGCTTTTCCAAAGCAGCCTAGGGACAGTTCGATTTTGCAAAATGTGAATGACATAATGTTGCTTTTCTTTCCAACCAGATGCCACATCAAATCATTAGATAAAAAATTAAATGAGACCAAAGTCAATCCATTTTAATCTGACAGTAAATTTTTCTTACCCCCTTCATCATGCAATCAAGAACTAAACCTGCTGAATATCCTCATACTTGCTGGCAGTCCAATAACAGCATTTTCTAAATGTTCTCAGCCTCACATCATTCTTCCAGTTTTTCATGTTATTTTTCATATGAAGGTAACCTCAAATACATAAAATCTTTTATAGTTTCTCTATACTTTTCCATATAGCCAGAGAACTTAGGTTATTTTTTCTTACGGTTATGAAATGAAGAACTTTCTGATATAAAATCATCTACTAAACTTCTCAGGGAATGAATTGCATGCTGGCATTTTTAAATAGGGCAAAGTATTCTGTCCTCTTACTTGTTTTAAGTGCTTTAACTTCAAAAACACCATAAGGGATTCAGGAGATGGAGGTTCTATCGGGTTTCTATGATGCTCTGATTCTCGGTCAGCTGGTTGTACTTGAGAATATATTTTGGCTGCCAAAGAATATTCTCCCATAAACAATGTTCAAAAACAGTTTAATAATTAAAACACTAAATATTAAATAAATAGATGAATATGTATGGAAGATATAAATATATAAACATGACTTAATAATTAATTCCTAGTATTTTCAGTTGGCTTCTCCCTAGTGCAACTCAATCAGAGGGAAGGGATATATTTGAGTCAATGCTCATATAACAAACTAAAGGACTCCTTTCATGAATAGCCTAGAAATTACCCTAGATCTGTCTCTGTCCCCACTCTTCTACCTCTAATCATGTTGGACTAGTAAATACTGTGACAAAAGATGAATCAATAATATTTGTTGCGAGATCGTGCCTCACAAAACAATGAATTTTATGGCTTTCCTACTCTAAGATCATTCAGCTAGTAGAAGGAAGAGAAGGGATGCAAACTCAGGTTCTTCTGATTTCAAAGTCTGAGCTCTCAGATGCTCCTTACTGTCTTCCCATATAGCCTGACTCCCTTTGTTTCCTGATTGTATAAGGTAGAGTCAAGCCTGACTAGAACACATGATGATTCTAATCTGCCTTGAGATATAAAGATGTGCATACAAGCTACTATTTTGGTTTCTTATTGTTTTGGAACCAGGTCAATGAGTCACAGCAAATTGGACTGACAAATGGTCTTTCACATTTGACTAGGCCGTGTATGCTAGATGATATGGACAATAAAAAGATGATGTTAAAATGTATATTTGTTTTTCCTCAAAAGGATCTGACAAATAAGCATCCATACAGCCATGATACAAAGCATGGGGTGGTAAGTACCTAAGAAATGGACAAATCATAGTGCTGGAATGTTTATGCAGACTGCAAAGACTAATGCATGTGACACAGTTTGAATGTTCCCTCTAAAACTCGTGCTGAAATTTAATTGCCATTGTAATAGTATTAAGAGGTGGGACCTTTAAGAGGTGATTGGGTCATGAGAGCAGAGCCCTCATGAATGGATTAATGCCATTATCACGGACGTGGGTTAGTTATTATGGAAGTGGGTTCCTGATAAAAAGGATGAGTTCAGCCTTCTTTTCCTCTGTCTGAGGCATTCACTTGCCCTTCTACCTTTCACCATGGGATGCTGTAGCACATGTTCATGGACTTCCCAGCTTCCAGAACTGTGAGAGACGAATTTCTTTTTGTTATAAATCACCCATTCTCATATATATTATTTTAGCAACTCAAAATGGACCAAGACAGCATTTTAGAAGGTTTGTAGTGAGAACTGTCATCTAATAAGGCATTGGGAAAAGCAAAAGTATTTCTCTTGGGTGCTTGTGGGTTTGGTGATAAGAGAAGCTGAGGAGCAAGTTGCCAAGAGTCTCCTTTTCTGTAACAGGAAACACATACTCTTATTCCAAGAATAGCAGGGAGTGGGTCATCTTTTGCCAGTGCTTCAGGGGTCTACCTACACCATTGCTTAACCAGTGGTTAGAGACTCTGGTTTATTGTATTGAAGTCCAATTTCTACAAAGCTACTCTCCAAAAGAATGGGTCAACCAAATGCAAACGTTATTTCTTTTCTATAAATGATCATGTTATAGAATTCTGTTAACTGTCAGAGGAAACAAAATGACTGTGCTATAGTTTTCAGACATAAACATAGTCTTCAAATGTTCAGACTCTGAGGATTTTTATTCCAGGATTCTATAAAAAAAATTGGGTCAAAGTTATTGTGGGACCATAGCAAGGGTATATTTATATATTCATATATTTATATATTTTCCCAAGAGAAAAGTGATTTTGAAAATGATAGGCATCTTGCCTCAACTTCTTTGCCTTTATAAAATAAAATCTTTAAATTGTCCCCAAATCTATCTGTAGGCAAATTGAATGGAAAAATAAATTAAGGAATAGCCATAGTAGCTTTGTAATAGCCAAATCCCATCAGAGTAAACTTATCTCTTTCTTCAGCAGACCCAATAGACTGAAGTAGAAACTTCTTTGAGGTTTTCAATTCCACCTTGCTGACACACCCAACTGAATTGGGAAAGTGTGGTATGAACCACATAGCTATTAAACAGGACCACAGTTGGCTGGAACATCATAGTAAGAAAGTGATATCAATCTAGGTAATATAATAATTAGGAATCCAAAGCTTCTAGTCCCAGAATTACAGAAAAAGGACTCCTGAAATTTTAACACCATTGCTATCAGTTCAGCTTAAAATTAAATCATTATATATGTACTTCCTGATAGGTCAGAACTTTGACATGCATAAACAAAAATAATCAAAGGATAGTAAAGAGGCATAAATAAGCAAAACAAAGGGAATTTTGGGTGTAATGCCTTTAACTTAACAGGAATTTAATAAACATTTGTTGATAGATTAATGTGTTTTGATGTCATAGCTGATAATCATTCATCCTACATATATTTAGGGAAGGCTTACTATGTACCAAGCACTTTTCTAGGTGCTGGAGATCCAAAGGTATCTATTAGGCAGTGGAATTTGTCTTCATTAGTTTTTATCTCAATCTTTGATGTTAGATATTTGTAGTGGATAGAATTATATCTCCCCAAAATTCTCTGGAGCTTGAATTGTGTTTCCCAAGTTTTATGTATTAGAAACTTGGCCCCCACTGTGACTGTTAAGAGGGTAGGAAATCCTATTATGGTAATTGGAAGGTGGAGCCTCGAAGAGTTGACTGGATTGTAGGATGGTGCAGTAGTGACTGGATTAAAAATGTTGGTCAGGGGTGTGGTTCTGAGGGCTTTAAAAGAAGAGGAGAGTCTGTTTCTCTCCCTATCTACTCTCTCTGCTTCCACCATCTTGCAATGTGAGACCCCTGGGTCACTGTTGCCACCACCAGATGGACTTTGGACTTCCTAGCCTCAGAAATTGTAAGCAGTACATTTCATTTTCTTTATAAATCACCCAGTTTCAGGTGTTCTGTTATAGCAACACAAAATGGACTAATACGATGTTGTAGGACTTTGCTAATATCTTTATGCAGTGTTACTCCTACTTTATTATTCAAGCTCTATAAACTCAGGACACAGATGAAAATAATTTATTTCTATTATTCACCTCTAAGATAGCCACAAGGCTTATTAATTGACATTGATCTCTAAAGATGTTAAAAAAATATTTTGAATTGAATAATTGTTGGTACTTTTAGCTGAGACAGTACTTCAGCTCTGTGATAAATTCATATCGAATCAGGTGTATACAAAGATGAAAAAGATTTTTTCTAACTCTGTTGCCATTTTTTTTTTCACTTACCTTCCATACAGGTTAGAGGATGAGACAGAAGGAATCATTAAGATTTCAAATACAGATAGTGAGTTTTATGGAGTATGGCATGGCCTTAAACATATTCAGAGAGCTGTAGACACATTCCTAGAGATGTGCTCCTGAGACGGAAAAGATGTCATCAGACCTAGGGTGACCAACCATCCTGTATTGCCCAGGACTGTCCCAGATTTAGCACTGTAAGTCCCACGATCCGGGAAACCTTTCAATCCCAGGCAAAACAGGTCAGTGATTCATACTAGACTTCCTTTAATCTTATCTTGCCAAAAACTTCTGTCAGGATATGAGATAGGGTTCCACAGGTTAGGAACATTTTGTCTTGTTATTGTTTGCTGGATTTACTGAGATGACAGGAGACAAGGAGGTGATCTAACTTTGACAATTTATTTTCTTAACATCTCTAGTCACCTCTATTGATTTGTTTGACTGTATTCTAACATACACCTGCCATTGTTATAGTCACTGTGAACTCTTTTTTTAATTCTCATATATAGGTCAGTTTACAACAAATTTATCATTGAAATGCTTTTTTGGCAAATTCTGTGTTGTCCTTTTTTCTCATTGAACATATCCACCAACGTATGCATTCAACTTCCACCAAAGAATTTTATTTACTATATTTTATGTTTGAAAGTCTTTTTATTAATTACTCCATCATATTCCTTTACATATATTATGTATATATATACATATATATAAATTGAAATTATATGTTTTAAAATTTCATCTGACTACAAGTATAAATTTTATTTTAGGTTGGATTGTAATTATTCTTTTTTTTTCATTAAATTTTTATTTTGTCAATATACAATGTGGATTGTAATTATTGATAGCACAAAATTGATAGTAAAATAAATGCATTACAAAGTTCAATAATTATTAACTATAGTAAAAATTAATCACAATGCATCCCTTAAGTAGATAAATGTGCTCATTCAAAAGTTTACATATTTTTAAATATTACTTATTTGTTCAAATAATACAGGCTTCAGGGTAAATTCTGTAGCAATATTTCATTTTTGTAAGTATTGAAAAACCTTATTTAAGTAAATAAATTGATGGAAATGAGAGAGAAAAAAAGAATATGACTTCTGCATTTAGGATTTATTTTAATTCTTCACAGATCATATATATATGATTTATCTATCTATGTTTATATTCATCTATTATTTATCTATCTAGATTTCTCTATATTGTATGTATAGTATGTATATTGTATTATATATGGTATACATATTCACTTATATATTACATATTAATTTACATATTATATATGATATACGTATTATATATATACATTCATTTGTAGTGTCAATCAACTCTTCCATACATTTTCATCTGCTCTTTTTCATGGGGTAAAAGAAAATATGGGAAACTGTCTACTAAACCAAGTTGAAGACCTAATGAAAATTGGAATTTTGGTACATAACTGGACATTTATAGGAAGGCATTTCCAGATCAAATGTGTCTGCTTCTAAGTGAACAAAACCCTAGGCTTTGTCCCAGCATTGATTAACAGGAGGAGTTAGAAACAGAATGGATTTTTGTCTACAATATAACTGTAACAGCAAAAAGTTTTTGAGTGTTTTTGTGGCAGAATGCCATGCTTGAAAACTAGGGTGTCCTAAAGGCCCTATTAACTGATAATTGATTTTTCAAAGTTATGAACCACTCTGAAAGTCCTTCAATCCACCATTTCCCAGCAACTGGTAGAGTCGAAGATACACCAGGCACAGAAGCTTCCTGTGTTGAGTATTATAGCATAGTTGCAGAGCCAGATTAACTCTGCTGGTACCTATAGCCTTGACCTTTACAGCGAAAATAGGAAATCAAGGTAAAATAGACTCTTGTTTGGGAAAATATCTTAATATTTTATCAATGTTCTCAATTTGCTCTAATTCTCAGGACACAGCAAAGGAAAATAGATAACCAATAACCAAGACTGCACATATAATTTACTTTCCTCGAAAAAAAAGTTTATTAAAAGTAAAAAATAGGGGACAACAAAGAATTCATTTTACCCTGGTTATAAATTGTGTCTATTCACTTTAGATTATTTCCATACTTCTAGAATAAAAAGTCAACCTCAGTATTTTAAAAATGTAAAAGAAATTTTGAACTGAATTTTGAAGCATGTTGGGAGCCAAGAGAACCAAAGTCCAGTCTATGTCACTCCAAGAATTTAAAAAATAAAATATGACATTGATTTGAGATGGCTTCAAACAATTCCACTCTTCCATTGAAATATAAATGCAGAGAAATGCTGAGAGCTGGGTAGGGGGGTGCAGCGTTACAGAAATCACACCATGGATCTACTATACATACCCATGATCCCAAGATGGATTATGGAACTGTTTGGAATTAATAAAAAACTTTTCTAATTTTTGCACAAAATTTAATTGGAAGCCAGACTGACTGCTTAAGTGTATTTAGAGAACTGCTAACTTAAATAGCATCTACCTCTAAGTTTTATGCTGATGACCCAGGGTACTTTATCAGCACATTTGCCAATCACCATAAATTAACCAGAATACCAGGTAACAGAACGAATTAAAAGGGACAACTTTAATAACTTAATGATCCATTCATATGTCTAATTTTGATGACACATCATTATACAAGTAAAAATGAGCTGCTTCATTTCAGATTGCATTTATACCTCTGAAATTTGTAAGCATTACCTTCAGTTTCCACATTGAAATCATTAAAAGAGTACTAAAAATCAATGAGACTGTTTGATTTGTATATCAGCCTACTCTGTAGCGGAAGAAAGATAATAATACTCAGTAATCTCAAATTCTTTAAATCCATTGATTTAAAAGCATTCAAACCATATCTTAGCCACCTGTGGTTGGGTCTTGAAAATTTTTCATCAGACTGAAAAACTTGCATTTCCATTTCCATTGTTCCCCATTTTTGCTTTAATAATGGGTCATCTCAGAGGTTTCTTATCTTCCGTAACAATCCATTATGGATTTATTCTCCACAATTTATTAAAACGCTTCTTGAACCTATTTATGTTTTGGGGTTGGTCATTAATCATTCTAATTACTTTCATAGATCTACTACCTGCTTCATGAAAAGATCTTCATTTACTAGTAAATTAGTCCTCTTCAACTACAGTATTGCCCCTTGGATCTAGCTTTTCTGGGATTTGTTTAAACAAGCCCCAATTCATCAACCTGTACATTCTGCAATGTTAAAAATTGTGATCATGCAGCAAAACAAAACCCTTGACTCTTTGAATCGCAACCCTCAGTGTCGCCCCCATACCGGACCGGGCACTGGAGAACATCCAAAAACAGACAGAAACTGTAGGAAATATGACTCTGAAAGAAGGGAAGTCTACTGGGGCAACTTCACATTCACTTGGCCTTTCCTGTGAGGACACTGCCTAGCTCTCAGAGGGCAGGGGAGGCATCTTACTGTCTTACTGCACTGGAAAGACCAGGGAGTTGGGGCTCCCAGACAGGCTTGAAGGAAGGGAGAGAAAATGCTGGAAAAAGGAAGGAGCCCTAAAATGTACATCAAATGCCCTCAAATTTTTGACAGACTCCTGAACTGTCTCAAGGCAAGATTTTGAGAAACTGAAAGGAAAGCACTAACTGGGAGGCTAAAAAGCTGAGTAAAGATCTCAGAGGGTAGGGAAACAAAATTTAGAATATTATTTAGCCTTAAAAATAAGGAAATCCTGCTATTAAATGCTGGAAAAAGGAAGGAGCCCTAAAATGTACATCAAATGCCCTCAAATTTTTGACAGATTCCTGAACTGTCTCAAGGCAAGATTTTGAGAAACTGAAAGGAAAGCACTAACTGGGAGGCTAAAAAGCTGAGTAAAGATCTCAGAGGGTAGCGAAACAAAATTTAGAATATTATTCAGCCTTAAAAATAAGGAAATCCTGCTATACTGCTTCAACCTGTATAAGTAAATAACAAATGAGGCGTTGTTACTACACATTATTTGTGAGCCACAGAATTACATGGTTCATTTATAAACCCTCTGGTAAAACAGGCTTTTACAACTCTAAGGTGGAAAATTTGAGGGGATTTCCAGTTAGCTTCATGTCAGTTTCCATGATACCAATCAGTACATTCCAGATGTATGTGATATCTCAATTTAAAAATAAAATAAAATAATACATTGAAAGCCTGTGATATTATAATAAAAATGTATATTTGATCTCTGCCCCTTGTTCCTGGTACACAGCCCCTAAAACCCTTGAAATCTCAAATGATAAGTGTGTTTTTGTATGCTAATGAGATGACTGCTAGGGGCTCCTGGATAGCCTCAGGATGGGGGGCTAGTTGCCATGGGAACCAAACATGTGATTGGAGGGTTGGAACTTTCAGTCCCACCCCACAACTTTTAGGAAGGAGAGAGGAACTAACTAAAGGTTGAGTTGACCACCAGTGGCCAATGGTGTAATCAACTATGCATCTTGACCTATGCATCTCTTCCATCTGGCTGTTCATCTGTATGTTTTACGATATTCTCTATTAATAAACTGGCAAACATAAAAAAAAAATTGTGATCATGTCATTACATTCAGAAGCTTTCATTTCATGTAAACAGAGCCTGAATATAGTATAATTTTTAGACTCTGTCTGATGTTTCTTAGGCCCATAGTAATAAGATGATTATTTGTATGTAGCAACATCTTCTCACATCTGGGGTGGGGAAACTAAGGTGTGAAAATGTGAGGTAGTATTTCAAGCATGGATACCAAATCAGTTTTGCTGCCAAAAGTAGGATCTGAGCTTAGATGTTCAATGTAATGCAGACAGGTTCCCAAGCATGGGTCTCACTGGCTGTGTCAGAATCACTGGGGGTTGGGGACACTGAAGAAAATACAGATTCTGATTCAATAAATATGGGGTAAATCCTAGAAATCCTTATTTTTATAAGATCCCATATAAATTCTGATAAGATCTGAGTTTGGAAAACTATTGATATCATTGGTTTCAACTAAAACACAGTGAGGGGGAACAGTGCTGTGCTATTTTCCAGGACTGAGCCCCAATCGTGTTGTCTCCGTTGTCTCCAAAGTCTCCAATTCACAGCATGTAGTACCATTCTCTGACAGATTAAAAAATTACTGAATAGCATTATTGTACATTTATTGATCTTTCATGTAGTGATTTAAGATACATAATGTTCAGCAGGAGTTATATCTAGCCTTTTGAAGAGTGGGTCCCATTTTTTACACAAGATTAATATTTTGCTTTGGAAATTGCCTTGTACTACCAACCCCAGTGTTTTGTTTTCATGAAATGTCTATGTCGATTGAAGGCACGTAAATCAGCACATACTGTGCTCTAGCAAAGCTGAATTATAAAGCCATTAAGGGATGAAATTATAGAAATGATGACCTAGTCTTCTGTGTGGCTCCACCACTCCATACTTCCAGCTGTTGGGTATCCAAGCTAAGCATTTAAGCACGATCTTGGGAGAGCGTCAAAAAGCTTAAGAAAGCTCTGATCCAAATAATTTAGTTTGGTTTTAACTAATTGTGTAGGGTGTGTGTGTTTGTTGTGTGTGGTGTGTGTGCGAGCTAAGTTTGGGGGGAGGGCACTAGAAAAAGAGAGGGAGGAAGAGAGATTGAGAAGGGAGCACTGTAAAGTTTTCTTCAAGCCAACATCCTGAATAGCGATGAATGAAGAACAGCATAATTCATTGGTGAAATCAAGTTTTATTTACTTCAGTTAGGCACACATACCCCATGCTTTTGGATTTTTGTTTGCTTTTAAAAGGTTGTGATTCTCAATAATTCATTGATTTTTTCATTTATAATATCAGAAAAGAAAACAAATCATGTTATAGAATTGAGGATCTTGTTGGGAAAAACCTCCCTTGACAACCTAAGCTAGGAGGGTGTGATGCCGTGGCAGTGCATTTTGTTGTTGTTGTTACAAAAGAGAAAATTGTTCTTTCAGCTATAGCAATAGTGCCTAACAGCAACTGCTTCCTGTGAAATTGTTCCAAGCACATTTCCATAAAGAAGGGTTCTATTCTACTCGAACCCTGCTTATATTCCAACTCCATCTACATTCTACTCCAGGCTTTCGTGTGTTTCTCCCCCCAACAATTTGGCTATTTAATGCTTGCACAGGCTTATAATTGTGCTGATGTCATCTAGCCAATCAATCATAGAACTATTCATTAGGATATCTGCAATCAGGGCAGAGTCAGCATGAACTACGTTCATTTTGCTACTAAATATCAAATGATGGTAAATTAAACTCTTATTGTAATGATGGTGTTAAAATGAATAGTGTGCAATTATATCTTTTTCTCACTGTTATGCTATTTTTACTAGAGAAGATAGTAAACATGGATTTTACTGCCTTTAGGATTAGAGTTTAGCTGACACAAAGAGGGCAGGGGATTTGTATTTCCTCATGAAAAGTTCCTTATATTGAGTTGATGGAAAACAAGTCACTAAACACTATATTTTAGCATAAGAATGTGTGAGCATGTTTTCCATTCCATATACAGTGCAGTCTATGACCATGTGTTAGCACTAAAAATAGATGAATGTAGGTGCACTGAGTACTCCAACAGCAACACAAATCCCACAGAAACAAATTGCTAGTTATAACCAAAGAAAAATAACTCACATGCTTACATATTTTCCTCCTGCAAAAATGTGCTCTTTTCAAAATTAAGGTTAAGATAATATTGTATCATTGAAAAACTATACCATAACCTTTCATAAACTTACCTTATATAAAAGGTCATTAATGGAAAGTGGAAAATTGAATAGCATTGCTAAAAATAATTATTTAGCGTTTTCTCCTGTTTTTCAAGCATATGAGTCAAATGTTAATTAAAATAGTTAAATAAACAAAAGGAAAATTTTAAAGTAGTTAAATTTATCCTTTGCAGCTGTCCTTGCCTTGAATTGCTTCAAGATATATTAAGAGCTCTCATCTTAGAATCATTAAGGACAGTTTAAGACAGATTTTCACAGCAAGAGGTATTAACATTTTAGTAAAATTTTAATGGGGAATTTTCACATGAGGCAAAACTGAAGAGAAAGAATATTTAAAAATGAAACTATTAATTAACCAACAATTTTCTGTTGTTCTGATGTTTCTCTCTTAGTGACATTCCCTTTCTTCTACATTCTGCAATAAGGTCAAAATAATCCTCCATTTATCTCATTATATTCTCTTTCTTTCAGTGTCCCAGTTTCTGGAGATGATTTCACTATAGAGTGGAATAGAAGATCAGTTAGACCATAGAGGATATTTTCTTTATCAAAATACATTTGGACAAGAGCCAAATTCACAAGCACCACTATGAAAATCTTGGCATAGAAAAAGACTTTTCTCATAAATACATTCTGAAACATCTTCCGCTACTTTGCACTACGGCAGTGTGTCTTTAGTTCTGAAAATAATTTTATAAAATGCAGATAAGAATACCCCAACTTTATTTATTGGGCACATATTTAGCCAGTAATAATGAGTCGAGTCCAATTTTTTTCAAACATGAGAAATAAAACTTTGTAATTCAATAAAGTATCTTTTCAAACAATGTTTTTTCCAATCATGTTTACTCAAAGGCAAAATACATTATTATTGAGATGAACTAAAATATTTACTTTTGTTGAGTAAAATTTTATTACGAGATAACAAAAATAAAAATATATTTATAATTTGCTCAGTATCTCTGGAAGTGTCTAGAAACTTGACATGTATTCTGTGCAATTAACTAAAGTGCCCTAATCACACTGCAAAGTCGGTTGAGTGAAGACATCACTGCTGGTGGAAATGTGCACAGACATTACAGCATGTACCACTGACTGATCCTAGGCACTGGGATTTTGCGCTTAGAAGGACTGTCTACCTCTAAGCCTCCACAGACTGGGTGTAGCTGCCCTCACTGCTTCTACCCGTGCCAAAATGATTTCTACATAGTCCCTTCTGCGTTGCATCGCTTGTTCTCTATTCAAAGGCTAGGGGAAGGTCATTTGATTAGCAAAGCCTAAGTTATGTGCCCAAGTCTAGCTACACTGAGGCTGGGAGAGCCAGTACCTGGACTTTTCAGCTTCTATAAGTGGCAAGTTAGCTTTGCTTCCTATGGAAGAAAATTCCCCAAACATAGGAAGGGAAGTTTAGATCTTAAGTGACCAACCTACAATGACAAATGACCACTAAAGTTGACCCCTTTTCAGCTGCTTAACATCTGCATACAGTGTTCTTCCCATACCATATTTTATCTAGCATGGCATAGCTCTTACTCTGTGCTAGGCATCATTTTAAGTATTTCACATATACTTACCAATTTAATCTTCACTACAACCCTATAAGGTAAGTACTAGATGCTTCCCATTTTACCAGTGAGAAAACTGAAGCAAAGAAAGATTAAATAACTTGCTCAAGGTCTCAAACCCCTGAACAATACCCTATTCTTATATAATACATGCAACTGTTCCTTATATAATCAAAACTGCACTATCTCTATAAAAGGTATCAACCAAAAGTTCTTATCACTTACTTTACCCAGCTCTCAATCCATGGTGTCTTGATTGTTCCCCTTTTTAGATCATAACACTTTTCCAATATTCTAATTGGTAAATGTAATGATAACAAGATACCCTATAATTTTAATGATTAACGATACGCCTTTTAAATATACCTGTTAAATTGTTTAATGATTTACAATACACCTGTTAGGAAGGTAGGAGAAAATTAGTTAAAATATGCAAATGCATATAGCACAGTAAAGAAAATTGTATGGATTGAGGCTACTGTCCCTTTTTTCTGCATCCAATCACCAGGCTACAATTGGTATTAATGACTTCCTTTACTGCCCATTCAATTTTCCCTTTTCTCTCAGCTAATGCCTCTACTTGTGATGGAGTTTGGATGTGTTGTCCCCTCCAAAACTCATGTGGAAATATGATCCTCAGTGTGGCAGTGTTGGAAACTGATTGAGTCATGGGGGCGGATCCCTCATGAATGGATTAATGCTCTCCCTGGGGGGGGGAGGTAGTGAGTGAGTTCTCTCTCTATTAGTTC
>NW_007726140.1:400403-401655 GCF_000696425.1 Galeopterus variegatus | reverse complement strand
CCTGGGGGGGGGGGGGAGTAATGAGTGAGTTCTCGCTCTACTAGTTCCCGCGAGAGCTTGTTGTTTATAGGACCCTGGCACCTCCCCTCTCTCTCTCTCTTGCTTCTTCTCTCTCCATGTGATCTGCTTGTACCTGCCGGCTGCCTGCCACTTTCCACCATGAGTAGAAACAGCCTGAGGCCTGTGCCAGATGCAGCTGTCCCAGAATCATACTCCAAATAAACCTCTGTTCTTTATAAATTACCCAGTCTCAGGTATTCTGTTATAGCAACACAAAACAGACTAATACAACTTGCTAGGGTTCTTTACCTGTGGGTGACCAAACTTTAATTCCTGAAGGATTTAAGCTCTTAGTGGTTCTGCCTTGTATGGAAGAAAAAGAAAATCTTTTCCTCACCCATCACAAGGTTCACAGCTGAGGCCCCTATAACAAAAGACAGATTAACAAAAGTATAAAAACATATTTAATAAGTTTTATGTGACACGGGAGGCTTCAGACATTAAGACCCAAACAAACAGGGAGATCTATGTATGTTTGTGGGCAGTCTTGCTGAAGCATGACTGGAGGACAAAAGGATATTATCTAATGGTAATAAACTGGTGGTGGGGATAGGCTTTGCAAGGCCTATTTGTTCAGTTTCTTCTTGGCATCCCTGTGACATTCCTTCCCTCTGGGTCCCAGGCAGGACACCTGCCACATGACAGTCCTCAGGGTAGAAAGGAAGAATGTCAGAGAGTAACCTTCCTAGGTTTTATGGCCTGCTTTAGGGAAGAAGGGACAAGGGAAATTCTAATGCTATGGTCTGAATGTTTGTCCCCTCAAAAGCTCATGTGGAAGCTCGATCCCCAGTGTGGCAGTGTTGAAAGGTGGGACTTTAGGGAGGTAATTGGATTACGAAGGCTATGCCCTCACAAATGGATTAATCCATTCTGGGTTAATGGGTTAATGGGTGAGTGGATTATCATGGGAGGGGCACTAGTGGCTTTGCAAGGAGAGCAAGTGACCATGTTAATGCTCTCAGCCCTCTTGCCATGTGCTGTGTCAGGACTCTGTAAAGAGTCCCCACTAGGGAGAACGCCCTCACCAGATGCACCCCCTTGACCTTGGGCTTCCTGGCATCCCAAACAGTAAGAAATACATTTCTTTCTTTATAAATTACCCAGGTTTAGGTATTCTGTTACAAGTAACAGAAATGGACTAATACATCTAGTTTCAATGGCCCGCTTCAGGAGGCGGGGGGGGGGGGGGCGC
>NW_007726140.1:395925-400067 GCF_000696425.1 Galeopterus variegatus | reverse complement strand
GGGGGGGGCAAGAGAAGGTCGGAGAGACCTTTCTGCTTCTGCTGTTTTCTCAATTTCCGAGGTTCCATATTTTGGGGTAGTGTTTCCTGCACCCCATCAGCATGATTAGAGTTTTGATAATATTTCTTTTTATCACTGGCCATTCAATGTAGCCATACTAGGAGCACCCCAGGGATGCTACTTCTCTCTACCTCAATTGTGTAATAGCAACCTTATCCAAGTAAATGATGTAACCCCATTTCTTACCTGTTTACTCAGTGTAAATAAGGCACGTGAAATGACTGGTTGGTATTTCAGTTTTCAATTCAGTGTACTTTATTGTTCCCCTTGGTGGAAACATTTCTCCTTTGAGTATTAAGATCTTTCAGTCAACAAACTCGAGAATTGCAGAAATGGGAAGTGAAAATCACGAGTGTTTATTAGACGTAATAAAGAGAAATAGGTGTTGCTCTCACTTTCTGCCCTTGGTTCCCAGACTAATATGACTGGGAGAAGCTGGTTCAGATCAACTACTACATCTCATAGAAGAGTATCACAGCCTCCCATGCTTGTCTCCCAGTTGGAACACTGACTTTGTCTTCAGTAAGGCATATCATCCCACAAATCAATCTGCTTCTGGGCGATGGAGTTTATGGTAAGACCAGTGAATCACACAGAAATCAGCCAGTTTGTCACCTTAATTCTTTTGCTAAAATATAAGTTCTTTGGTTGAAAGTGGAAGGCTATAGGTATATATGGCATTCAATATATGAATGATGGTGCTAACAGAAGCATGATGGGCAAAGAAAGAAAATCAAAATGTTTTATTTCAGCAAGAAAAAATGCAGCCCTATCCATGACAGAGTTCACTGTAATCATTGGAGTGAGCGGGACTAAAGCCATGTTGGGACCTAAAACTGCTTGGGCTCTAAAAGATTGTAAAAGAACACAGTTTTTTCTTGGCATGGATTTCTCTAAGTTCCCTCTTCACATGGTTATTTGATATTTTGAACCTTGGTTATGGGGCAAGATGACATTAAGTCTGTTTTCCAGCCAGCCTGAAGCTGCAGACTTGCTACAAGACATGTACTATGCAGATGCTGAGAAACCAAGGAAGACATCAGTAAAGCTCTGCTGATTCCATCCATCCAGCAGGACCCTGAGAAAACAGCAAGGATGGTAACAGAATCAAGATGGAGCCTTGGCAAGACCTTGCACCTGGCTCCTTGCACAGAGCCCTTGCAGCTCACATCCCCCTCCCTCCTGCTTTTCATTTCCCATGTTCCATTCCCTTATCCCCCTCTTAACAAACCTCTCAGTAAATTTGAGCCTTTGAAATGGCTTTAGTCTGGTCATTTTCCTTCAGTTTTACCAGAGAGATGGATTAGCCTAACATCTGTCCTCAGGTTACTGGTATTCCTGAATAAAAGCTGACTTCCTTTTTCACCAACATTTGACTTTGGGGTTATTTTTATTTGGGGGCAGGCAGCCAGATATGGATTTGGTAACAAATTTGAGGGAGCCTCAGCCAGGGGCTGAGCACCCTCTGGCATCATAATCACTGTCACTATATGGCTTACTGGTTCCCTGATGTATTTGGGCTCAAGGTCCTGTGTTACTGTAGGCAAATTGGGCACTCAGTAAAGCCAATACTGGTGAGAAAGATTTTATATTATTGATGCCAGGCAGAAACTCCATTCCTTCCACCATGGCCATATTTTTCATTAACCCATTGAGTGAACACTGGGGAGACTGGGGAAAGAACTCCAACTATTATAAGAACAGATCATTTTTTTCTATGATTATTGAAAGGCTGTTCTGCTAAAGATGACTTTTAGTAAACATTCACATGATCACACTTGGAGCCCATTCTGAGAGATCCGTGCAGAAACCTCTTACTTAAACTTCCTTGTCACCAATTCTCCAATCTTATTCTTTCAGACTTTCTGATCATCCAGCCAAACCATTAGCCACTACCCATGAATAAGTAATAATGCACACCTCAGACCATATATCCTTCCAGGAAAAGTGGACAGTGAGATATGCAGCTTGAATTTCAGCCAATTGGAAAGATTTCTCTTCATCAATGTCTCTCAGGGTGACCTCTAAGTGAGCCTGTAATACTGCAGCAGTCCACTTTTTACCTGGTGTCAGCACATCATTCAGAGCCTTCTATAAACCAGGCTCAAATTTTTTCTCCTTTGTTAGCTGGTCATCAGGAAATCTCTGGGAAGTCAAAGGTGTCATTTGCAAAAAGAATGACAGTGCGGCTCAAATAGGCTTAATGGGAGTGTGAGTCATCTGATTACAGAAATTATTTATGCCTTCAGGATCCGTTCAAGTCCAATCTTGTGTATACCACTTTCTCTGGATGATGGAATACTGTTGTATGTCCAAGTTTATGACTCAGTGACTCAAATGAAACCTGTTTCATGATGGCTAGCTCAGGTCATATCAGTATTTGATGTTCATGATGAGGTTTTCAGTCTCTATCAGAGCCCAGATCAGCAAGATGGGAGCTGTTTCTGAAACGGAGAAAGGTGATTTGCTAAAGAAAACACAACTTTGTTCCAAAACACTTTTGGTCCACACCGTGTTTCTCCTTGCTACAGGGGGCTTGTCTTAGGATCCATCTTGCATCACAACATGCCATGGGTACATTTTGTACCCATGTAACTATTAGGTCATACGATACAAGTGGCAGAGAAACTTGCCTTGCAGCCTTCATTTGTTCTGGATCCCTTTATAAAATTTTTTCTGACTAGTCTTACAACTTGGGATCTGCTGATATAGAGATCTTTAAACCCAGTGGAGGGATAATTCTATATGGGACTCAACAATGGATCCTATGTCTTAATATTATCTGCACTGTCACTACTTTCAGTTGCAACCAAACCAGAAACCAATTCCAGATCTCCCATAGGTCCCAGAGCATATGCTGCTGCAGCCAGTCCTTGCTGAAGTAATCCTGATGTTTATATCACTTAGTATTCTTAGATGTAAGCAACTTTAGAAACCTACTTTGGCTGGTTAAGCATAAAAGAAGTTTATTCAAGGATATCAAGGATATTAAATAGCTCTCAGAATCCCTAAAAGGTTAAGAAAATCTGATATGAAGAATATGTAATCAAATAAATAAATAAATAAATAGAAACCTAACCCAAAATTGCACCACAGAACTAGTCCAGTGTAAACCCACTATTACCATCAATGCCATTGCTTATGCCACTGGAAGCAAACACAGTAATTTACACACTGCAATGGTCTAAACGTGTCCCCCCAAAATTCATATGTTGAAACTTGATCCTCAATGTAATAGTATTAATAGGTAAGGCCTTTTGAGAGGTGATTAGGTCATGAGAGTGAAGCCCTCATGAATGGGATTAATGACCATAAAAAAGAGACCCCAGAGGGCTTCCTTGCCCCTTCCACCATGTGAGGACACAGCGAGAAGTTGCAGTCCATGAGGAGTGGGACCTCACCAAACACCAAATCTGCTGATGCCTTGATCTTGAACTTCCCAGCATCCAGAGCTGTGAAAAATAAATTTCTGTTGTTTACAAGCCACCAGTTAATTGTATTTTTGTTATAGCAGCCTGGATGGACATGCACCCTGAACACTAGATTATACCACTAGACCCACTAGTACTGTTGCTTTCAGAAATTAAATTCCTTCGTGCCATAAATATAATGCCTACCATATGCCAGGCACTGTTTTCAGTGTTGAAGACACAGCAGCGAAAAAAAAAAAAAAGAAAAGAAAAAATACCTGCTCTCATCGAACTTACAGTGCAGTGAAGGGAGAAAGAGACAATAAGATTAATAAAATATATAGTATATTAGATGCTCATTATTACTAGGGAGAAAAATAAAGCAGAGGAAGAAGGACAGGTAAAGTTAGGGAGGAATTTCAATTTTAAGTAAGATAGCCAGAAAAAGTCATCCTGAGAAGGTGATATTTGAGTAAAAACCCAACGAAGAAGGCCGGCCCGTGGCTCACTTGGGAGAGTGTGGTGCTGATAACACGAAGGCCATGGATTCGGATCCCTATATAGGGATGGCCGGTTAGCTCACTTGGGAGAGCATGGTGCTGACAGCACCAAGGCCATGGATTCGGATCCCTATATAGGGATGGCCGGTTAGCTCACTTGGGAGAGCATGGT
>NW_007726140.1:391185-395915 GCF_000696425.1 Galeopterus variegatus | reverse complement strand
TTAAAAAAAAAAAAAAAAAAAAAAAAAAAATGAAGGAGAGCCAGCAGCAAGCCATCCAATCATCTGGGTAAGAGCATTTCAAGGAGAAATAACACCAAGTCCAAAGACTCTGAGGTTGGAGCATATCTGAGATGTTCAAGGAGGAGCAAGGAGGCCAGTGTGGTTAAAAGCAGGTAAGCAAGGAAGATGAGATTAGGTCACGTAGGACACTGTAGGCCAAAGTGAACACTTTGGCTTTTACTCTTAATAAGATGGAAAAGTCATTGGACTGTTTTGAGCAGAAGAGTAACCTGATGTCACATATTCTAACAAGGTAAATGTGGCTGCTATATAGGCAGCCCTAAAGAAAGGCAAATGAATGCATTCATTCATTCAACAAATATTTATTGAATACCTGCTATTCCAGATGTAGTTTTTTAGGTGCTAGAATACAACAGTCAATAAGGCAAACAAGAATCATAGAGCTCCTGGAGCTTATAATGTAATAGGAGGAAACAATATAAACAAGCAAATAAATATATAATGCATAAGGTGGAGATAAATGCTCTGAAGAAATACAAGGCAGGATTAAGGAACTATAACATAGCACGAATGGGGTGTACTTTTTGGCTGAGGTGATCAGACAATTCCTCTTTAATACAGAGACATTTGACTATAGAGATATGAATGAGGTAAAGGAGTAAGCCATGCAGATACATGGGAAAAAAATGTTCTGGGAAAATTATGCAGTAAGTCCAAAGACCCTAATATGGGAGCATGATTGGTATATTCAAAAAACAGCAAGGAAGCCTGTGTGGCTAGAATAGAGAGAGGACAGTGGTTTCAAATGAGGGCAGAGATGTATAAAAGTGGCAGAGCATACGGGGCCTTGGATATGTGACTCTGGGTTTTATGTTGAGTAACATGGGAAGACACTGAAGAGTTTTGAGCAGAGAAGTGACATGACTTGGCATACTCTTTGTCTTGGCTTGGGCTGCTGTAACAAAATACCACAAACCAAGTAGCTTATAAATAACTGAAATGTATTTCTCATAGTTCTGTAGGCTGGGAAGTCCAAGATCAAGGTGCTGGCTAATTTAGTGTCTGGTGAGGGCCTGCTTCCTAGATGGACACTTTTTTGGCTGTAAGCTTTCAGGGCAGAAGTGGTAGGGGTCTCTTTCTTTTATAACAGCACTAATCCCATTCAGGAGGGTAGAGCCTAATCATCATCCAAAGGTCCCCACTTTCTAATACCATTACCTTGGGAGTTAGGATTTCAATATATGAATTTGGGGGAGATAAAATATTCATTATTGCACTGTTAAAGACTTCCTTTACCTGCTATGTGGAGAACAAACTAATGGAGCTTGTGGTCAAGTGCTGTGTCTCTACCACAGCCTTTTACCTCACCTGAGGGTGTGTTTTAAAAGGTGTATATGCATCCAGAACTACCCATCAGGACCTGGGTTTTCTCAGATCAACCAAGTCTTTTTTTTTTTTTTTTTTTGTCCTTTTTGAGACCAGCTGCACCGCGCTCAGCCAGTGAGTGCTGTGAGCGCACCGGTCATCCCTATATAGGATCCGAACCCGCGGCAGGAGCGCTGCCGCACTCCCAGCGCTGCACTCTCCCAAGTGCACCACGGGCTCGGCCCAGATCAACCAAGGCTTAAGGTCACACAGAACCAAGATCAGTTCATCGTTTGTTGGAGGCAGTACATCTAGGATCAAGCACTCACAGGTCCAAAAGTCCATGTAAGCTGCATGAGCAGGTGGTCCATACCCACAAATCATCAGCTATTGTTAAATCAGTCCTTCCCCCTAAATTAACAACTATAGTCAGATGGGGGAGGTTCCCTATAATCAGGTGATAGAGAAGGAAAAAGGCTGAGCTTAGTTAATGGCTGGATCAGCTTAGTATGTGGGTAGAAGCTGAAAATGAATTCTGGCTGCACTAGAGCCCTACTCAGGGATGGCTTTGAAAGATAGCCATGAAGGAAAATACACCAAATGGCCAGAATTTCATATGGTGCACCAGATTATCCACTTTGTGAGAAAAGAGAAGTGGACAGAGTTTAGAATATATATGAACTCATAGGCAGTGAAAAATAGCTTAACCAGTTGGTCAGGAGCCTAGAAAGAAGAAGGTTGAAAGATGAAGAACAAGGAGGTCTGTGGAAGAAATATAGTAGGTGGACCTATGGGAATTGGCATGCAATGTGAAGATATTTAATTTGCATTTTAATACCTGTCAGAGAGCATCCAAAATGGAAAAGACACTTAATAACAAAAGAAAGAGAATAACTAAGCCAGTGAGGCTATTCCCATCTGGTACAATGGGCACATGAACGGAGAAGCCCTGGTTGCAAGTACAGAGGCTAAGCATGGGCTAAACATCATTGAATCTCACTAACCAAGGCTGATCTAGCTACTGCTGCTGCCAAATGTAAAATTCCAGCTAACAACAGAGACCAAATCTGAGTCACTATTACAGCACCTTCCCTCAAGGAGACCAATCAGCCACTTTGGCAAGGGGATTACATTGGACACCTTCCACCCTGGAAGAGGAAGCAATTCCTCATGATTTTAATGGATGTGTATCCTATGAGCTTTCCTTTTTTCCCTTGGCCAGCATGACTACCTGAGAACTTACAGAGTGTTTGCTGCGTCAGTAGGGTACCACATAATATTGTGGCAGATCAAGAGACTGACTTTACAAGAAAGGAGGTTCAGTAGTGAGCCCATATCCATGGGATTCTCTAATCCTGTAATTTACTGCATGATTTAAATGCTACTGGCCTGTAGGGTAATGGAATAACTCTTAAAGAATCAATTGAGGAACCAGATTGAGACCATTTCTCGTGAAGATGAGGTACTATCCTCAAGGATATGGTATATAACCTAATTCAAATGACCATTACATAATGCTATCTCCCCAATAGTTATAATACATGTCTCTGGGCACCAAGGGGGTAAAAGTAGGAATATCCCTGCTTACCATCACTCTCAATGTCACACTTGGGCACTGTGTGCTTCCTATCCTCACAACTACAGACTCTTTGGATGCATTTATTTTCTACTGCTGCTGTAACAAATTACCACAAACTCAGCAGCTTAAAAAAAAGATGTCATTGTTGGCTCTCTCTGACTAGGGTCTCACAAAGCTGATATCAAGGTATTGGCTGACCTGGAGTCTTATCTTGAGGTTTGGGAGTAGAATATACTACCTACTTTTTTAGGTTGTTGAAAGAATTTAGTTTTTTTATGTTTGTAGGGCTGAGGTTCCCATTTCATTGCTGGATTTCAGCTAGAAGGCTCTTTTAACTCCTTAAAGCCACTTGCATTCCTCATCTTGTTGCTTCCTCTATTTTAAACCAAGCAACAGCATGTCTGGTCCTTCTCATGTTTCAAATATCTCTGACTTCCTTCTGCTGCATATCTTCTGACTTCCTCTTCTTCCTGTCTACAGAACACTTTCCTCATTTAACAGATCATGTAATTAGTTTGGGCCCACCTGGATATGCAGGATAATCTCCCTATCTTAAGGTCAGATGATTAGTTACCTTAATTACATCTGCAAAGTTCCATTTGCCTTGTAATATAACATAGTCACAGTGACTAGGGCATGAGAATATTTAGGGGTCTAAAAACCTGGTTCCCAGGAAGAATATGTTTAAACCAGGGACATAGTAAAAACATTATTGAACTTTAAGATATAGTTGCCCTCTGGTAACTTTAGGCTTTTTGTACCAGGAGACCAACAAGCAAAAATTTAGTTACCATACTGGTAAGGGTATTTTGACCTTGATCATCTGGAAGAGGTAGGGCTGTTCTTACGTAATGGAAACAGGAAAGAATACATTTGGGACTTTTTATCCACTGTCTCTTTGTACTCACCTGCCCAATTTTCTAGTAAATGGGTAAGGGCAGAAGCCATGGCCTGAGAAAAGCATAGTGACTACTATGGTTTAAATGTGTCCCCTCCAAAATTCATGTCCAAACTAAATACCCACTGTGGGTATTGAGAGGTGAGGCCTTTGTGGAAGGAATTAAGTGCCTGATCCTATAACATAATGGATTAGTACTTTATGAAAGCGTTGGAGGGAACTAACTTAGGCCCTTTTTGCTCTTCTGCTCTTTTGCCATGTGAGGACACAATGTTCATCCCTGTTTTTGCCCTTCTACCTTGCAACATGTGAGGATGCAGCAAGAAGACCCTTACCAGACACCAAATACCAATGTCTTGACTTAGACTTCTAAGCTTCCAGAACTGTAAAAAATAAATTGTTGTTGTGCATAAATTACTCATTCTCAGATATTTTATTATAGCAGCACAAACTAAGACAGTGAAGTAGGACTCAGACCCCTCAGGGATGAGGGTGTATTAGTTTTCTTGGGCTGCCATAACAAAATATCAGAAATTAATATTTCTGGTTTAAACAACAGAAATTAATTTCATCACTGTTCTGGATGCGGGAAGTTCCAGATCAAGGTCTGGCAGGATTTGCTTTCTGGTGAGGGCTTTCTTCCTGGCTTGTAGATGGCTTTTTTGATCTCACACGGCTTTTTCTTGGTGCATTTGCATGAAAACAGAGAAAGATCTCTTCCTCTTCTTGTAAGACCACCAATACTATCAGATTTGGGACCCACTCTTATGACCTCATTAAACCTTATTTACCTCCTAAAGGTGTTATCTTTAAATACAGGCACTCTGGGGGTTAGGACTTCAACATATGAATATGGGGGGGGGGGGG
>NW_007726140.1:377088-391175 GCF_000696425.1 Galeopterus variegatus | reverse complement strand
GGGGGGGGGGGGGGACAGCAAAATTAAGTCCATAGCAGAGTCATCTCACCACGTAAGCCTTCTCAACCAGCATGATTATAACTGAGGGTGAGGGGAATCTAGAAAAGATAGAAAATGAGTATCAGTTGTGATGTCAAGATAGCCACAGGAACAAGAGCTCATAACCACTAACCTTCCTTTTTAGAGCTCATAACCACTAACCTTCCTTTTTTTAAGTTTCCCCAGGAAAAGAGTATGGTGAGGTTTTTTCTTCTGACATCACTTTGACACCAAATGTGTTTTTTTTTTTTTTTTTTCCAGTACAAACAACCAATTCTCTGACACCAACTGGGTGTCCAACAATTCAATTTGATTCTAACATTAACTCCTGGAGTTAACACAGACCCCACAGGTTAAGGGCTCAGTCCCACAAGACTACCCCCACTTCAGATGCCAGTTGCAAGTCCCAGGGACCAACCATACTTCTGAACAACTTGAAAATAGCCAATTGGAAGAGATGCATAGGGCAAGGTATAGGGAGAGGGGATGTGAAGCTTCTGTGCTCTCTCTGCACCACCTACCCAGTACTTCAGCATGTTTACCAACACCAAAACTCTCTAAATCTCACTGTTCAAGAGTTTTTATAGAACTCAAATTCCAGCCCCCATTCCCTCCCCAGATGTCAGAAGGTGGGGCTGAGAATTCCAACTATTTAGTCATGTGTTTGGTCTTTCTGTTGACCAGTCCACATACTAAATCTACCTAGGGACCCCATCCTGAGTTGTCTCATTAGCATAAACTCAGGTGATATGGAAAAGGGGCTCAATATGAATAACAGACACTTTTATCCCTCAAGAAATGTCAAGGGTTTTAGGAGCTCTGTGCCAGGGACTGGGGACAAAGACCAAATATATTTTTTATTATACCACAGAGACCAACTGGAATCCTGAAGGAGCTTTTTCAAGAGAAGTAAACTTATCCTATGGAACAAGTGAATTCAAGTATCACAAAGTATAAAATGTAGTGAACTCTAATGAGTCACTAGGATCCTTTCCCACCCATTTTCCCAGCTGTGAAGAGTATTGCTGCTGATGGCTCACAGCTGAGTCCCTGTGTGAAAATTGCTGTCAGCCAAGAAGAGCTATATCACCTAGCTATATCACCTATATCACAATGTAATGCCTGAAAGCACTCCCCAATAAACCTCTTGCACACACATTTCTGCCTCAGACTCTGTTTACTGGGGGAGACTAACTTAAGACAAGAGGTAATCCCAAGAAGCACCAATTGGAAAGTGGAGAAGTGAGACAGGGAAGGAAAGAAAGCCATTACAGGGTACATTAATTATCAGGTTGCTTCTGTGTGCAACCGAAGCTCAATCCAGCTGAAGAAGGATTCTGAGAAACTATAGAACATGTCTTAATGTCATCCTGCCCAAGAAATGGGGAAGTTGGGGCATTTATTCACTGATTCCTATCAGTTATTGGTTGAGGGCTACACCCAGGGTTGCTAATTTGCAGGGGCAGCCTGGCCAATTTATACGTGGAGCACATGCCTGTGGCCAGAAATAGTCCTCAAACAGAAAGTCACATGCCTTGCAATAAGAAGACAGAAGGAAGAAATTCTAAAACTTAGCCCCAGGGCATCCCAATATTTAAGATATCTGGAAGATAAGGATGATCGAGCAAAGTAAGCCAAGAAAAAACAACCAGCAAAGTAGGGAGACAGAAGCCAAAGGAGAAGTGATCAAATTATTTCAGATGCAGCTCATGGTTGGTTAGCTCAGTTGGGCACAGTGTGGTGCTGAGAACACCAAGGTCTAGAGTTTGATCCCTGTATTGGTCAGCTGCAAAAAAACAAACAAACAAACAAACAAATTGCAACTCATAGGAGAATAATATGAGGACTGAGAATTGAGCATGGGATTTAGGAATATGGAGATCTTGGTAAACTCGTCAAGAGCTGCTTCAGCACAGTGGTGGGGATAAAAACGTGACTGCTGTGAGTTCAAGAGAGAATAGGAGGTAATGAAGTAGGGACAATGAGTATTGACTATTTTAAGGTAGTTTTGCTAAAATGGGAGCAAAGGAAGGCAATAATAGCTCAAAGGGATATAACATCAAGGGAGAATAGTGTCAAGGTAGGAAATATTGCCACATGTGTTCATATGGATAGGAATGGTCCAGCAACAATGGAAAAAAAAAAAAAGATAATTCAAGGGGGAAAGCAGACAACTGCCTGGTTCTTGAGTTGGTAAGGGGAATGAAACTGAGTGTGCAAGTGAAGGGGCTATTCTCTGCATATGTTCAAAGCATTTACATCTTTTTCATGAAATATCAGACAATGAAATCCAACAACTTAAAGGCCACCTTTGCTTGACTTTACTCTTAATTCTTGATGCTTGTTTCCTGGTTCTGAATGTCAGACCTGGTACTCCTTCACTTTTTTAGTCTTAATCTCCTCACAACTGCCCTAATTGACCTTTGTAGCCTGTAATGGAAGATCAATGCTGTCCTTAATTCAATCTTTAATCAACAGGTAATGAAGGTTATCTAGCCCATCTCTTAGCTGTGAGTGACCTTTCTGCTACTCTACAGTAAACCAAATGCCTCCATTCTGAAAACAGGCTTCTGCTATTTATTTGAGTTTCTGTCTTACTAATATGCCTTGAAGAGTAACAGATTATGCCACCTCCAAATATGCCACTTTGGCATAAGGATTACTTTGAGCTGAAAGCAATTGAGAAGAAGATGCAGGAAAAGCTCTCTGACTTCCTCTTATTTGCCTGAAAGCAGGACATAAATTTGTAAAGGTGTTCCCCCTCTCCACTTGACCAGAAAGGACAGAAGTTAATCACCACAAACAACTCTAGACTCTTATTAGCTTGGAGATATCACCAGAGAAATCTACATAACAAATGTTACTAACAGTTCCTTACCTACCATTAGTTTCCCCCATATATTTATATTCCCAAAATACGCTGCCCTAGAAACTCAAAGTCCTTTTCCTTTGCCTTGTGAATTATCCAAACATTTATTGTTCTTTTGTTAAGATGCTATATAAGCCCAAATTCTAATCCCCTCTTTAAGTTACTCATCTCTGAGTGCTCTGTTGCATAACATGTATGCTTGAGGCACATGTTAACAAACTTCTGTTTTTCTTTCGTTAATCTGTCTTTTGTCAGCCAATGAACCTAAAGTAGGTAGAGGAAAAAGATTTTTTCCTCCTCTACAGCCTAATACTTAGATCTCTATAGGACTGGGACCCTCTTTTCCTTACCAGTAATGCCCCTTCCTGGGATTTTCCTACTGCCTGTAAACCCCAGCTTGTTGGCTGGAACCCTCCTATATTGTGGTAGACTTCCTGGAATGCTGCCCACTTCCCAGCTTTGATCTTTCAATATTACTTGCATCAATTGTGCTTTGACCATGTGTTGAGACATACCATTATTTCATGTAAGAACCTCCCATTCTCATTTATCTCATTCATTTATTAATTTATTCATTCATGCATTCCCTCTATTTCTCTGTTTCACACTGATTCATTCTCTGGGAAGACAATGCTATATTCTGTACGTATCTGCTGGTTTGGCAAAACCTGAAGCTGGCTCAGTCACCTGAGGGTCTAGGCATCCAGCCATCTGTTCTAAGTCACTATAGATTTCTGAGCCTTGCTTGACAATGTTGCAAAAAATGACACTGGAATAATTGTGATGTACTGATAAAATATATTAATTGGTACATTTTGTTAGGAAAACTATGTATGAAACTACCATTCAAATCCTGCTATCATTCTCATTTGTTTTCTGCTCAAAAAAATTAAACCTAGCCCAAACTTCCTTTCTCATAAACCTGTTGGCTTTATTTTTTGCATATAGAATATATCTAGTAATCTTCATTATCTTGCTTATGTGGAAATAAGCAGTGACTGGGTAACTGGTTTAGAAGTTAATTAAACATTGCCAGCTGTGATTATAAACACAGTGTAGGGCTTCCTGTGACTCTCCCCTTCCCCTGCCCTTTTATTGGGTTATATTTATATTTGCCATGTTTATTAGGGATTTATTTTAAAAAGTGAATACTGCTTCTTGAGATTGATCTTCATATTGAAAAATTCCAGTTGCTATCCTTTACTGATTAAATCAAAAAGTAGCTTAATTCCATTTGCTTGTAAATATTTTACATATTTCAGTTTTGACTACTTTTGAAATAGGAATCTTTCTTTTTCTCCAAGTTGAGATATTTCTTTCCTGTTCAGCAACACTGCTTTCATTTAACAATTAAAGTGTGAATGAACTGAGACTATGAACAATTGAGCAAAGTTGCTGCTATGCTCAAGATATTTTAAAAGTTTACAGATAGCAATAAAGGTCTTCAGGATGAATAAAGTATGCAAATGTGATTAGTACTCTTAAAAAGAGAGCTGAAAGCCAGCATATCAACGCAGAGAGATCTTGCCTGTAGCAACTCATCTACATTGTTAATTACCAAGCTCACTCTGGAAACTGAGCCATGATATCAATGAGATCAATGAGCTTAGTGGGCTGTTAAATACTTAGCAAATAGCTCTTTACCTTAAAATATAATCTTTCAGATTAATTTGAACAGTTTATGAAAGTGTACAGTTAAGTGTGCAGTCTACTCCACTGGGAAACAGTAGAAAATAAAACATAAATTTTGACCAAGGAACTTGAAGGGAATTATAATATGCTACTCCCAAATAAGCCACTATGGCATATGGATTAGTTTGACCTGTAGACAGTTGACAAACAGCTGATGCAGGGCTCCCTCCCCCATCAGCCTAAGAGCAGGGCATACATTTCCCATGACAAAGGTACCTTTCCTGTACCAGGAAGGGGCAAGCAACACATCACCAGAGATGGAGTGTTGACACTGAGATGAGTCTGTATAAACAAACCTTACTAAAATAAACTTTATCCACTATTTACTCTATATATTTCCTAGTCACTTTTCTGAAATTTATCACCCCTAGAAGCCCAATCCCCCTTTCCTTTGTCTAGTCACTTTCCCACTATTTATTGTCCTTTGTTAAAATGATATATAAGCTCCTAAGTAGAACCCTAGACCTTGGTGTTATCAGCACCACACCTTAACCTACTGAACTAACCAGCCAGCCCCTCCTTAACCAAACTTTAATGACGCTTCTCTGAACCTTCTTCTTCAACTATACCTCAATCTTGGCTTATGAGAGCTGCAGACTCTCAGCAGAAAATGACTTCATCTACTCTCCCTTTATTACTTTAAGAGACTTGAACACACACCAGCATAGTTTCTAACAGCTCAAGGCCACATCCTTAGGATGATGACCCCCAGACCCCATAAGTTCCTGCAGGAAAAATCTCAACACACTGCCAAAAGAAAGTACTGTTTGTTCCAGCCTGAACCTAACTGCAGGCCCCTTATCTCCCTTTTCTTAGAAGCATTTACTTAAAAAATCAAATGAAACAAAACCTACAACAGTAAATCCTTTCTCTGTCCCTTTGAGATGTGTATATATCTCCTACAACCCAGGAATGCCTTTCTCAAGGATCTGAGAGCCAGTTCTTTGAAATGTAATCATCAGGCAGGATGCCTCTGCATCTCTTTGGGAGGGTTGAAACCTAACTTAGATAAGTGCCAGTTAGCAGACACAGATGGCCTAATTTATTGACATTGGCCAACCCTCTTACCCACTTTTTGTAATTTTCACTTCCCTAACTTTGCTCAAGCCTCTTACCACCGCATGCCACCCTCACTCAATTTCCCCTCCCTACTCTCTCATTCTCCCTTTGAAAGGCCCAGTCACCTCTGCACAAATTGGAATTGAGCTCGTTACACTGAGGTCTCGCCCTTACTGCAATAGTACTATTAAATAAAATCTGTCTTTACTGCCTTTAACTAGAATCCAGCTTCATTTTTCTTTAGCAACCAGAGACTGTTTTATGCAGAAGTCAGCTTATCTCTCAGGAGGGACCACTAAGAAGAGGTTATATGCTGTCTCAGGCTGAGGGTGGACCAAAACTCAGGAGCCTGGGGAAAGGAGAGAAGCTTAACTAAAGTTTGACCAAGTCAGGTTAATGAGCATTTTATTCCTGTTGATTTGTGGGGACAAACAGTTCAGTGAATTATTCATGAGACAAAGAATGGGAATTCGGAGGGTGTGATGGTTAATTTTAGGTGTCAACTTAACAGGGTTAGGGGATACCCAGACAGCTGGTAAAAAATTATTTGGGGGTGTGTTTGTGAGGGTGTTTTCAGAGGCGGTTGGCATTTGGAAGGCAGTTAGTTATGCCCAGCAGTAGTGTACCACCAATGCCACCCAGAAACTGGCATTTGAATCAATGGACTGAGTAAGGAAGACTCACCCTCATCAGTGTGGACAGGCATCATTCAATCCATTGAGGGCATGGATAGAACAAAAAGGCAGAGGAAAGGTAAATTCACTGTCTCTTCTGGAGCTGAGATATCCATCTTCTCCAGCCCTTGGACATCAGAACTCCAACTTCTTGGCCCTTTGGACTCTGAGATTAATACCAGTGGACCCCAGGTTCCCAGGCCTTTTGGACTGAAATTGAATTACAACACTGGCTTCCCTGGTTCTCCAGCTTGCACATGGCATATCATGGGACTTCTCAGTCTCCATCATTATGTGAGCCAATTCACATAATAAATCTCCTCTTATATGAGGATACTTCAAAAAGTTCATGGAAAATAAAATTAAAAGATAGTATGAGTCTTTCCATGAACTTTTTGTGTATCTATGTCTATATTTATATTTATCTATCCTATTGGTTCTTTTTCTCTGGAGAGCACTAATACAGAGGGCCTTTGTCTTGTCTTAGGTAAACAATGAGGACATCTGTGAGTCTTATCTAAGTCCTGAGAGAAAGGGTGTTTCCTTGAAATAAGCAGATTCCAAGAACACAAAAGGGTAGGGGAGATTTCTTAATTGTTGCTGCTTTCTGGGAGCAGAGGGCTCATTTAAAATTCAATATTGTCAATGGGAATACATTGTAGGGCACCTATGCTGTTCAGTGCTTAGGAAAAACCACCCAGTCCAGTGTTATATAAGTTGCTTGCTGAATGACGGGTTGAAAAAGGCAGGAAATATAGTACTTGTGTAGAATATTAGCCTGTGGTGATAGAGATTAATGCCTGTGAAAGGAATTTTGAGCTTGGTCTTCTTGCAACAAAGAGTAAAAAAGTGAGAAAACCAAGTGATATGGTGACATTGGTGAATTTTACCTGAACCCTGTGCTTCTGGAAAATAAGGAAGGTCAAGAAATCCCCCACTCTTTGTGTTCCAGGAAAGGGCTTACTACAAAGAACCACACTTCTCTATATGACTTAGGTAAGACTCACTGTTTATCTATGACAAGGCCAGGCACAGAGTCTCCACATTCCCATTCTTTGCTTCATAACTGAGTAGCTGAACTGTTCGTTCCCACTGATCAATGGGAACAAAATGCTTCTTAACCTTATTTTAGTTATGATTCTCTCCTTTTCCCAGGTCTCTGAACTTTGGCCCATCCTCAGCTTGAGCCAACAGAAAGTCCCTTTTGAAAATCAGTTGGCCTCAGGATAACACTGTCTGATCTACTTACTCTTGGATCATGCCACCCTTTCATCTCACTTCCCCACACCAGCTTCCACCTAGTCCTGTTTACTCCTGCATAAAAGAAAACTCCTTGGCGCCTAACTCTTGAATCTTGCAAATCTTTTGGTCACAGGTTCTCCCTATTGCAATAGTCCCTTCTCACCTTACAATAATCCTTTTGAATAAGTCTCTTCTTACTAAGTCTGCATTTGCTTTTTTGTCAGTGGCTAGAGAGGTAGGCAAGGGATGGATTACAGACAGTCTTGGAAGCCTTAGACGTCTTAGAGTTTGGATTCTATCCCAAGGCAATGGCAAACCACTGAAGGTTTTATAAAAGAGAGTGACAAGATCAGATTTGTGTTATGAAAAATCACTCAGGCCTAAGGGAGGAGAAGAGATTTTTGCCTTGGCCGTTTGTGATGTTGATGGTGCTCTTCAGAGAGGAGAGAGAGAAGATTGGAGAGGGAGGAGGTGGTGTTACATTCATTCTGAACATGCTGAATTTGAGGTGACGGGGAGACATTCAGCTAGAGCTACATATGTGATTTTGAAGCTTGGGGGGAAAGATAAATATATATTGGAGAATCAACAGCATATGCATGATTGTCAAAGCCCTGGAGTGGATTTGCTCTTCAGTTTCAAACTGTAACACATCGATTCTTTTCTCCTTTAGTCCCAGTCTTCCCTGTATCATCTTACTCCAATTTTAACCTCTAATTTTGTTTCACTTTGTTCTTCCTTCTTTAAAATACATGGACACTAATGTATAAGCTCTGCATCAAAGAAAAGCTAAACGAATATTTGTTATTCCTCTCAGGCCATTTAGCTTTATTTAACACACTGAAGTATCTGCTAATTGCTCTCTTCATAATAAAATTGAATAAGTATAAAATTCTGTCTGAACTTATTTACCATACAATAGTATCTAACATAAGGGTTGGCAACATCTTTAGTCCTAAGTGTAACAGAGTGGGTAGAGGAACAAAAATTCCTAAGGGCTTTACTAGTTACTACAGTGGAAGTCATGTGGCATAGAAAGGCCAGAAAGACGAGGATTAAAGAAAACAGTAAGAATTTAGGAGAAAAGTTAAAGAAAAAATAAAGGAGAGAAAAGCAGAAATAATTAAATCACCCATCACGGGGAGTTTCAAAGGATAGGGTGGTTGGGGATATCAATATTCATGTCAAGGAACTCCCAGTACCTTTACACTATATTTTTCATTTGGAAACAGTTTAGTGAATATTGGAAGGTGACTTTGTTGTGGTAGACCAACTTGAGAACAGAGTCACTACTTGTTCTATATCTTTACCATCCTGACACTACAAAATAGGGTCAAGTTTACTTTTAAGAACAAAATTATGGAAGCTCCAATGAGTTTGCTGAAGTAGAACCCTTCTCAACAATTTCCCCAGTTATTTTAGGAGGTTCCAATGTTTGTCCATAAATGAATCTATCATCTCTAATTCCTCCTGTTATCTTGCATCCGTGTTAACACCCTATACCCATTAATCCACTTGATAAAGCCCTGCTGTAGCAACTGGTCATTGAAAGTATGCCTATGTATATGCCATGGCAGCTCATTTCAGAGCCTCCCAGGGGGAGGTGGGTTTTAGGTTCTTGGTCAAACTGTGTAAGGAGAACCAATTGAAGTCCACAACACAGTGAGCACCCACTCAGCAAAAGAAAAGGACTTTATTTTTAATAGAAAATATGCACCAAGGTGTGCATGTGCAGTCCTCAATGAGGACAGCCCCATGAATTCCTAAGGAGAGTGTTTATATGCTGTTCTGGGATGGGGTGTTTCTCTATCCTAGCTAAGGGGAGGAATATTCAGCCATGGGGGAGGATCTAAGGTAACTAAATCCTAATAGGTCAATATGAGGTTGCATCAGCTTCCTGTCATGCATCCCTGAGTTTCTGAAGTTTCTGGTCATGCACAGTGGAGTCATTTCCCTTTAACTTTGTCCTTTCCAGTCTAACAGCACAGGTCAAAGGTCATATGGCGGTTGTCTGCACTTCTGTTCCTCCTAAGACACAGGTGCGGCAGTTCTTGTAATCTGCAAAGCTCTAGGCATAGCATGCTGATTGGTAGGGTGGTTAAGCTGTCATCAGAGCATAAAGGGTCCATTAACTGCCAGGTAAAGAGGCAGGTAGTGCCAATCTGGACTGAATGCTTATGAGCAGCCTCCCTGGGGTGTGTCCCTATTCTGTCCTGCCTCACCAACAGTTGCCATGAGCTGCAACAAATGGCGGGTGCAGCTAGTTCCTTCTCCTTCTCAAGTCTCCGGTACAGTTTTCACCTAAAACTACTTCTTTGTGTCAGAATCTTACATAGTCTGTTTTCAACAGGTCTGTCTTTTTCTAGTCCTCTCTCCTCTGACCATTCAGTTATTCATTCAATCTACTTAGTGCCCAGTTATGCTAGTTGCTAAGGATACAACAATGGTGAAAAGGACAGACAAGGTCCTTGGCTTTGTGGAGCATATAGGCTAGTAATAATGATAACCCAAATTATTCTCAGTGCCTTGTAGACTTTGTTTTTTTAGTTTTTACTACTACTCTGCCAGGTAAGAACTATTATTATCTTTATTTTACAATCTTAGACACATTACTGGCCCAGGATCACAAAGCTAGTTAGGGCAGGGCCAGGATTTAAACTCTGGCCTGACTATACAATTCATGCTCTTAACTTCTAACAGCCTCCCTCAAAACTAGTCTACAGGGCTGGGCAGTTTATGGAGATCGGCCCTACCATCTTCTTCACCCATCTCACTCTTCCACTGACCCCTTTGTACCAATTCAAGTCCCTCTTTGAGGTCTGCACCCCACCCCCCACTAGAAGTTTAGGTACAAAAACAGGTATAAAATAAGTCAAGGTAGAGACAGTAGGCAGAGAGGAGGTATTCTGTGTATTAACAGCATCTATGAAAATCTCAGTAGGCCAAAAATGCTGTTACGCCAGTTACAAAAAGAAACTTACTGAGGAAAATCACATTATGAAATACCTTTGAAGCTAGTGTCTGCAAAGTTGCTGTATCTTTTAAGTGAATAGTGATAAACAACTTGGCCTAAAGAGGACTCCTTTCACCCACTGGAAATCTCTTTGGTTATAAACAAGTTCTAAAATGAAATAATGACAGCACTAAGGCAGCAGGATTAGGGACTTTAAGTTTGGGATGTCCCTGGCAACAGGGATTCTCAGCAAGCCACCACACAAGTGCTTGCTGGCAGGTGAGCTGTCTCCACATTCAAAGGAACCACTAGGCTCCACTTACTCTATTTTGGCCTTTGAATTGTTTCTCTGATTGCGAGATTCGTGTGTGCTGAGACATCCCTGCGTTTTCACTTGGTGCTAAGCAGTAGACTTCTGAGAGATGGATGACAGCTTTAACACTCTAGCTGTGTCTCTCTATAACAGAAACTGGAGCAATGTACTTTACTCTAAGTGAACCCTAAACCTGTATTCCCCAAATCAGAGTTGTAGTCAGTGCTACATGTTTAGTTATAATTTACTTCCTAGCATGTAGAGTTAAGATTTTTTTTTTAAGTCTAATGCTCCTAGATTGTAATCTCTTCCATAAAATGTCAATCTGCTTGGAGCCAGGGTCTAGGGTTTCTCCTTTTGTTGTTATTCTCCAAATTTTTCTTAGCATAAACTGGCCATACTGTGTTCATGGAAGATCTCTCCGTACAACATAAAACTTGCAAGGTAAAGCAAGAAAAACCTGCCAATCAATTGATTATTTAAATTCTACTTGGCAATGGATAACTACCTGATACTTCACAGAATTGACTGAGTCACATACCTGCTAAATTGTGGCATAGTCGTAGTCTGCACTGTCCAATACTGTAGTCATTAGCCACATGTGAATATTTTAAATTTAAAGTTAAATAATATTAAAAATTAAGTCCTTCAGTCACACTAGCTCATTTCAAGTACTCAATAGCCATATGTAGCTAGTGTCTACTGTATATTGGACAGTGCAAATATAGAACATTTCCATCATCCCAGAAAGTTCTATTGGACAGTACTAATTTGGATGATGAAGCTACTGTCACTTTATTGGGATAATTCCATTCAGTATGAATTTACATAGAACTTACTCTGGCAAATGATGGTCTCTACTGTCAAAGAGCTAACATTCCCCTGAGACATATATGTGTACCACTATAAACTATAACAAAGGTACTGAGTGTTCTAATTATGGGAGCAAAGAGAGAAAGAGTAATTCTGACTCAGGGATTTGGGAAAGGCTTATTGTTACAGGTGACATAGAAACTGGTTTTTCAAGAAAGGTGACATGAAAATAGAAATTGACCAGGGGCTGGAGAAAGGAAGGAGAGTAGAAGAACCAACCATTTCAGTGGAATGAGAGCAAAGGATGGAAAGTTTTGAACCTACCTGTGGCTCTGCGAGTGTTTTTTGTTTTTTTAAATCATATATATTTAAGATGTACAATATGATGTTTTGATATACATATACACAGTGAAATGATTACTACAGTCAAGCAAATTGACATATTCACCACCTAACATGATTGCCTTTTGTATGTGTATAAGAGCAACTAAAATCTACCATATTCTTTTAGCAAATTTCCAGTCTATAATACAATATTACTAGCTATAGTCCTCCTACTGTACATTAGATCTCTAGACTTATTCATCCTACATAACTGCAACTTTGTACCTTTTGACCTACATCTCCCCATTTCTTTCCCCTCCTTGCCCCCATTAACCACAGTTTTACTGTCTATGTGTTCAACTGTTTTAGATTCCACATATAAGTGACATCATGTAGTATTTTGTGTGTGTGTATAGTTTATTTCACTTAGCATAATGTGCATTTGTATTTGTTACTGGCATGTGCTTATAGAGCTCATATTTCAAAGTCTAATTCTTTTAATTCCTTTAGAAAATTCTTCAAGTTATTTTAATATTCATGATGAAAATGCCTTTATGACTTTCCTTGTGATTTGAAGATTATTTGAAGATAAGGTTGCAATCTAACTATTGCTACCTGGCTAATGTTTCTTTTCTATATATAAACCAAAGAATCAATGTGTTAATTTATAACAAAATATATAACTACCAAATGTCCAGGTGTTCGTGTCCAATGAGCTGTACACTCTAGCCCTGTGGGCAAATTTACAGAAAAAGCCAAATTAGAAATATAAGATTGCTTTGTAGAGCTTGGAATCTAAGCAAGAGGAGTTAGTTGGATGTTCCTAATAACTAGTGTCATCCAGCCATGGCAGCCCAATGCTTCTGTCTGAAATTTACCTGACTGATAACTTTCTTAAATACAATGGATATCATGCCATTCCTGTACTCAGAATCCGAAACAGTTTCTTCTTGCCTAAGTAGTAAGCCCAAAGTCTTTGACGTTTAAGACCCCCCTTAATCAAATTCCATTTACTTATTTGAATTTATCTCCCATTAGGGTACATAACATAAAACAACTTGATGCAGCCATTTTGATGTGACCATTTTTAATACAGTCATTATGATGCTGAGACCTTTTAATGATGCTATCTGGGCAAGAATGTTTTAATGCAAGGGTATTTGACACATTCTAAAATGCAAACTATTAAACTGTCAGCCTTTTTTTTTAAAGAACCAAATATGGCATGCAATACCTGTGAGCCCCAAACTATTTCTAATTTCCTCCCGTATCTACCCAAGCACATTTTACTCTATGTCCCCCATGCCTTACTCAGTAGGTGCCCCATAAGTACGCATTAAATGATCTAATGATAAATGTTAGCTAGTCAATACCTTGTTCTATACATGTGCTATAGCTCCCCCATCATTTCATAATGAAGTCACTTCCCTTTAACTTGAATCTTATTATAATTAGTTTCTTCAAGTGTTTTTTTCTGCTGCCCTGTTTAGATGTCTTGCAGTCATTTTTAATCCCTATGTATGCAGTCCAGTAAATATTTCATCAGTCTAATTTTGAGCAGTTTTTTTTTGAGTGTGTGTGTGTCAACTGCTTTAAAACCACTAGTGGTATTCAAGCGTTTTTTTCTATTAGCATTAGTGTTTTAAAAATGGCAATGCTTATATTGTTCCTGGAATGAATTAAGACTCATGACATTTAATAAAATGATATCAGCACAGTGGTATTTCACTCTAAAGCAACTCTCTTCGTTTTTATTGTGATGAAATTTTATTGTAAATGGGTGCAAGTGGTCTTTATTAAGATCATCAATGACTTGTTACTTGCTAAATCTAATGAAATCTTTATACTGTGTGTCCTCCTTTGCCCTCATATAGTATTTTAAATTTTCTTGTATCTCTTCCCCTGTACTTCATGTCATCAAGTTCTACTCATTTTCCTTCATCCAACATGATTTTTCTTTCTTTGTCATCTTTACTGCCTTCTATTTTTTTATTATGAATATTCATGAGATACAAAACTACTTGTCAACCCTCGTGCCCATGATGTGAGGGCCAGATTCATACTGGGGCATCCCCATTACCAGAAATTGCTTTTGTACCCTGCATCCAC
>NW_007726140.1:375078-376913 GCF_000696425.1 Galeopterus variegatus | reverse complement strand
TGCCCATGATGTGAGGGCCAGATTCATACTGGGGCATACCCATTACCAGAAATTAGTTTTGTACCCCGTGCTACCACCCAATTGTCTCCTAACCTCCCTCTCCCTCCCCTCTCCCCCCACTCCACTTTGTAGCTCTAGAAATGTTCCCTCCCTCTGTAAGACCACTGCACTACTGTGGTCTTTCTTTCCTTCCTTCCTTTCTCTCTTAGTTCCCACATATGAGTGAGCACATGTGGTATTTATCACTCTGTGCTTTGCTTGTTTCACTCAACATAAGTTTCTCCAGATTCATCCATGTTGTTGAAAATGGGAGTATTTCATTCTTTTTTATTGCAAAGTAGTATTCCATGCTGTATATATACCACAGTTTCTTTATCCAATCATCCACTGATGGACATTTGGGTTGGCTCCATATCTTGGCTATTGTAAACAGAGTTGTGATGAACATGGGAGTGCAGGTAACCCTTTGGCATGATGATTTCCTTTCCTATGGGTATATACCCAGCAATGGAATTGCTGGATCATATTGAAGATCTATCTGTAGTTGTTTTAGAAACCTCCATAGTGTTTTCCATAGTGGTTGTACTAATTTACAGTCCCACCAACCATGTAGGAATGTTCCCTTCTCTCCACACCCTCGCCAGCATTTGTTATTCACTGTCTTTTTGATTATAGCCAGTCTAACTGGGGTGAGGTGGTATCTCAATGTAGTTTTATTTTGCATTTCCCCATGACTAGTTATGTTGAGCATTTTTTCATGTATCTGTTGTACCGCCTTCTATTTTTCAACCCACTCTTTTCATGATAGTGACCCCAAGGTTTCCCTCCTTTATATCTCAAAGGCACCTCAAATTCCTCATGTTGAAAACTAAACTCATGATCTCCATCCCACTTCCACAAACATGATCTCCATGAAATATGCTTTAACCCAGAAAATGTTATCACTGTTTATCTAGTTTTACAAGCTAGAAAATTAGAAGCCATTCTTAACTCCCTTCTCTTTTTCACTTTTATATTCAATCCACCATCAAATCATATTAATTATGCTTCCTAAATGTCCACTTATCTCTGTTATTGCCATTATCATCCTAGTTTAGTCCACTATCCTCTCTCACCTGTAATAGCCTCCTTGAATTCAGTCTTGCCCTTTTCCAATTCATTCTTTATGTTATTGTCAAATGGTTATTTTTCAAGCAAAATCTGATCACATTATTACCTTATTTAAGAACCTTTTTTAATGAGCGATTTCTCACTTAGTGATTTAGAAGAAAAACTAAAACCCTTAGATAGCTAGAAAAACCCTTCATGATCTGGGCTTTGTCTCTCTCACTTTCCAGTTTCATCTCAGGCACTTCTTTCCTTTACTTTCACTGTGTTTCTTGAATTTGAGGATTTATGTCTTCTATCCTTGTGGAAAATTCTTAACCATTATTGCTTTGAATACTCCTCTGCCCATACCCATTACTATTCCTGCTGGGATTTCTATTAAGTATACATGGGCATTCTCAATCTATCCTGAACCTCTCCGATTATTTTTTTTTTCTTTCTAACAAAACTTTATTTTATTTATTTATTTATTTATTTTTTAATTTTTATTTTGTCAATATACAATGTATATGATTATTATGGCCCATCACCGACACCTCCCGCCCTCCTCCCTCTCTCCCCTCCCCCCCAAGAATGTCCTTTCCATTTGTTTGTTGTAATAACTACAAAAAAAGTATGGTTGTTATATCTTCTTCCCCACCCCCCACCCCCAGTTTTTTTTGTGTGTGTTTGTGGGAAAATTAATTTGTTTATTTTTTTAGCTCCCACCAATAAGTGAGAACATGTGG
>NW_007726140.1:350529-373207 GCF_000696425.1 Galeopterus variegatus | reverse complement strand
CTGCAATTATAGTATTAGTGTCTATTTCCTTTTTTAGTTCTAATAGAGTTTGTTTTATAAATCTGGCTGCTCCAACATTGGGTGTATACATATTTATGATTGTTATGTCTTCTTGATGCATCAGTCCTTTTATCAGTATGTAGTGACCCTCATTGTCTCTTTTTATGGATTTTAGTTTAAAGTCTATTTTGATGAACCTCTCCGATTATTGATCTTTGCCTCTTTAAGCTGTGGTCTGGATTATTTTCTTAGGGTCTGCTATTTACTATTTCTGGTAACTTTTGCTCATGGCAGTTTGTATACTACTGTACCTTATAATTTTGGATTATGAGTTTGTGTTTGATAGGATTTTTGTTGTGGCAATCCTGGAATGCGAATGTATCCTTTTGGACGCATTTGGTATTTGTGTTTGCTTCAGATAGGTTCCTTAGCAATGTCACTAGAATGGGATCACTTGTTATGTCAATTTCCTGGCTTTGGTGTTCCTAGAATATGAAGGTAGTATAAAACTCATGTGAGGGAATATTTGCAGTAATGAATTTTCAGGGAAGAAAACATTTTTATAATCTAGAACCCAGGACAGTATAGACAGACTTCTGTTGCTGGTGGGTTAATTTTTTTCCTAGTCTTTTCTAATCCTTATGATGTAGACCATGGAGGATCTTGACTTTTTAAAAAGGTCTCAGTTTTACATTTACACTTTTCACAGACCCAAAGCCTAGTCTCTTGTCTGGTGTGGCCATTAAACTCCAAGTCCCATTTACAGAGAACAGCAAATGTGCTCAGAGCAACTAAAGTGTAAAGTTATTCCTTCATTTATCAACAGATATTTATTAAATGCCTACTCTACCAAACACTATTACAGGCACTGGAGATAGAGCAGTAAATTAAACAAAATCCCTGCCCTCATGGAATTTGTGTTTACCACTCCTGCTTTGAGGTTCATATTTGCTTGGGACCTGTTAAGAGAAAAAAAAATCAAAAATTAAAAATTAGGTGGTAAAATAGATATATGACCACTCAATCTAACACTGGGACATTGTATTAAGGGCCCATTCAGGGATTATTTCACCCTTTAGAAGAAGGTACTTTGTTTGACATGTTATTCATTATTGATTAGGGCCCACTACTTAAAAAGTTGCATGTTAACTTGTTGGTTTTTATCTAGTAGATGTGCAAATGATTCTTATCTCATAGAAAAGATAACTCCAGAAATTATGGTTTTATTGCTTATAAGACATTAATTAACTGTATCCAACAAACTTATTTTAGCATGCCTTTCCTAGTGGACTATAAAACCTCTATTCCTCTAATTCTCCTTTGACCCAGCTTTACCATCTTTCTCTCTCTCTTATTAATGAATTAAATAAATTTTTGACACATCCTCACTTTACATTTATATGAGAATCATGTTTATGACTTTTGGTAAATAATATGTTGATAGGCCCCCAACAGTTTACTTTATTGCAAGTTCTCATATGCATATGAAAGGATGTTTGTTATATTTTATCCAGCATTACTAGATGTTTTATACTAGGAGGTTTTCTTTTTATCTAATCCCCCATATTTCCAGAAAAGAACATACCTCCTCTCTGTGCTGTAAGCACACTGGCCTACATTCAGTTCTCCTAAGTTCTACATTTCTTCTGCCTTCTGGGACTTTGCAGAACCTTTTTCTCTCCCTGGGATTTTCCCTCTAATGCCCATTTCCTTTTGCTTGTTTAACTTCTGCTCATCCTCCAAATCTTAACGTTTATTTCATTAGAAATCTTTCCTTCTGCCCCTAAAAACTATTTTGGGTGTCTGTGCTACAAAATTTTTTTTTTTTTTTTTTTTTTTTTTTTTTTTAGCATCATGTACAGTTCCTTCATAGGCACTTATCAAAATTGTAATTTATTATTAGGTAATTAGTTGTTTGACAACTGTCTCCCCACAAGATTGCAACACAGCTTCAGATTAATAAGAACACAGACTGTGTCTCATTTTTTATAACTTTGCTCAGAGTTCTTATCACAGTCCTTAGAACACAGTACCTCTTTGTTAGAAATGTGTTTATTGAATTAACAAATACTCCTTGTCTTCTTTCTCTCTAGGTGATCCAACCATGCCCATGGCTTCAACTAACACCTATGCTGACAATTCTCAGATCTGTATGTATGAGGGGTCTTCAAAAAGATCATGGAAAATGTGTACAATGAAAAAACTATGAATGGATTGCAATTTTTTTGTACCAAAATAAATTTGTACTAACTTGTTATAACATGTCTAAATAGGATCTAATTTGAGACACTAAGATGTATGAGACATCAGTTTGAAAAGAACCCCTATCATAGCAACATGAATTCTGCTAAAATTGAAGCAAGAACAAGCATCAAATTTATGGTGAAGTTTGGGTGGAAGAATGGTGACATCTTTGATGCTTTATGAAAAGTTTATGGAGACAATACCCCAAGGAAATCAGTGGTTTACAAATGGATAACTGATTTTAAGAAGGGTTGATAGAATGTTGAAGATGAATCCCACAGTGGCAGACCATCCACATCAATTTGCAAGAAAAAAGAATTAATCTTGTCTGTGCCCTAATCAAAGAGGACCAATGATTAACAGAAGAAACAATAGTCAACACTATAGACATCTCAACTGGTTCAGCTTACACATTTCTGACTGAAAAATTAAAGTTGAGTGAGCTTTCCACTTGATTGGTGCCAAAACTGTTGTACCCAGATCAGCTGCAGAGAAGAGCAGAGCTTTCAACAGAAATTTTAAACAAGTGGGATCAAGATCCTGAAGCATTTCTTCAAAGAATTGTAACAGGAGATGAAACATGGCTTTACCACTATGATCCTGAAGAAAAAGCACAATCAAAGCCATGGCTACCAAGAGGCAGAAGTGATCCAGTCAAAGCAAAAGTGGACCAGTCAAGAGCAAAGGTCATGGCAACAGTTTTTTGAGATGCTCAAAGCATTTTGCTTGTTGACTTTCTGGAGGGCCAAAGAACGATAACATGTGCTTATTATGAGAGTGTTTTAAGAAAGTTACCCAAAGCTTTAGAAGAAAAACATCCAGGAATATTTCACCAGAGAGTACTTTTTCACTACAACAATGCTTCTGCTCAGTCCTCTATCAAACAAGGATAATTTTGGGAGAGATTCAATTAGAAATCATTAGGCATCAACCTTACAGTACCGATTTCGCTCTTTCTGACTTTTTATTGTTTCCTAATCTTAAAAAATTGTTAAAGGGCACACATTTTTCTTAAGGTAATAATATGAAAAAGACTGCATTGATGTGGTTAAATTCCCAGGACCTTCAGTTCTTTAGGGATGGATGAAATGGCTGGTATCATTGCATACAACAGTGTCTTGAACTTTATGGAGATTATGTTCAGAAATAAAGTTTATGTATTTTATTTTTATCTTTTCATTCCATTTTTTTTTTTTTTTACAAACTTTTTGAAGTTACCTTGTATAGGTTTTGCCTTACTTCTTAGTTCCAGGTTCATACTTCCAGTTGTTCCTTAAGGACCAGTCACTTGAGATAGTATAAGTACTTTAAACTCAACTGGTTCAAAACTCAACTCACTGTCTCTTCCTACAGATCTGTGTCTGCTTCTCTGTTTCCAGAGCACTATCATCTGCACAGTCATCAACACTGGAACTTCAGAATCAACTTTTATGCCTATATTTCTTTAACTGACTATATACAATTAGTCACTAAATCTTGTCAATTTTATCTCTAAGAGTCTTGATCACATTTGTCCCTTCTCCATCCCAGTGCTACTTTCTTGGTTTTATTCTTCATTTTCTCTCACTTAACTGCTCCAATAGTTCTCGCTCTCCCTATCTGTCATCTACACAGTAATCAGTTGTTTTCCTAAAATAGAGATCCAATAATGCAACTTCCCAGCTCAAAAACCTTTATGAAAAAAAAAAAACTAAATAAAAACTTCAGTGCCCCTGTTACCTTTAGAATAAAATTTGAACTTCTTAACACAATGTAAGAAACTTCATAATCTGACGAGACCTATTTTTCTATTTTCATCTCATTGGTCAACTCTTTACTCTAGGAATAAGGCTATTTGCTTATTCTTGAACATATCACATGCCCCCATGGTTTTGTTCATGTCCCCTCTACCTCCAATGCTTTGCCTGCCCATTTTCTTCAATTTGCTAAATCACACATATCTTTTAAGGTCTTCTTCAGGGTCAAAGGTTTTCTGTGAAAACTTAACTATTGCCTGATTTTCTAGCTCTTCTGATTACTCCCCAGGCAAAATTAGTTCCTCTGTCCTCTCTCTTTTCTTACAGCACTTTTTCTATTGTATTTTTATTTACCTTAACAGAAAATGTAATCCAGATCACGGTATGTGCATAGTGAGAAATGGCTAAAGGTTCAGACATGTCTGGATGTGCTCTAATGAATTGATAGGAAAGGCTCAACTGAAGCCTATTCACCGAGGAATAGTCTGAAAAATAACTCCAGCTATGTCCACTGCTGGGGTTCAAAAATATCTGGGCATACCAAGCAAGGCTAAGGGTGCACTAAAAAATCCTATTTGAGGGAAAGAATGAAGAAATGTCACAAAAGCATTGATTTTTTTTAAAGGAAAGCACAATGAACATAGCTTACTAATAAAGGAATAATTTCGAAAAGGGAATGACTTTTTAAAATTTTTTAAAAAAAGATGACCGGTAACAGGATCCTAGGGGATCTTAACCCTTGACTTGATGTTGTCAGCACCACACTCTCCCAAGTGAGCCAACCGGCCATCCCTATATAGGGATCCTTGGTGGCCTTGGTGGCCTTGGTGTTATCAGCACCGCACTCTCCCAAGTGAACCAGGGGCCAGTCTGGGAATGAGGTTTTGAAATATAGCACAGTCCCTGCTATTCAAATCTGTAGGAGACTAGATAGAGTTCCAGCAACAGAAGATAAAAGTAGAAAGCTAATAAAATTTATGTTCTAATGTTATATGAATCTAATTTGCTCCCACAGGCTGTTAAATCCTTGGAAATATCATTTTTTTAGTATTAGTAATAGTTTTGACAGTTATTTGCACCCATTGTCCCTGTTCTATGACAGTAATCATAAGTAGAGATTTATTTTATTCACTTGGCTTCAGGGATACCATTCTTTATTCTCTATCAACCTTTCTGCCTGTTCCTCTTTAATTCCTTTTAGTGGATTTTTCCTATCTGCCAGACCTCTAAACATTGTATTTATCCAAGTCTAAATCCCAAGACCTCTTTTCTTCTTTATGTACATTCATGTCTTGAGTCATCTCATTTAGGCTCATGGCTTTAAAATGCCATCTCTACATGGATAACTCTTAAAATTAAATGTCTATCCTTCACCTCCACCATAAACTCCAGACTCAGTCTGTTGTTCTGCTTAACATCTCCACTTGGATGTATAATAGACAACTCAAACTAAACATGTCCCTAACTGAACTCTTGATTCTTAACATCTGTAACCAGCTTGACCCACAGACTTCTCCATCTCAGTTAATGGCAACTCCTTCCTTCTTGCTGCTTAGGACAAAATCCCTGGTTTTAATCTCATTTTTCTTTACCACCCCCACATCCATCTTACATATCACCAAATCTTGTTGGCCTTATATTCAAAACACAGTACCCAGAATCCAGCCATTTCTTACCACTTCCACTACTATCCAAGCCTAAAGTCATCATCAAGGAATATTTTTCTAACTAGTCTCTGAACTTCCACCCTTGCTTCCTCCTCCAGAGCTGACAAGTTCCCCACACAACAGCCAGAATGAAACTTTTAAAATGTAAATTAGATCATGCCACTCTTCTATGCCAACCATTTCATTAGTTTCTTATTGTCATTCAGAATGAAATCCAATTTCTTGGCATGGTCTACAAGGCACTTATGGTCTGGTCCCTGGCTTCCTTTCCAATCTCATATCCAGTACTCTCCTCCTCTCTCACACAGTACCCTCTGCTGTCTCTCAGATTGCTCAAGCAGGTTCTTGCTTCAGGGCTTCTGTATGAAATGTTTTGCCTGGATTGCTCTTCCTCCAGACACTGCATAATCTACCCCCTCCCATTTCATTTAGGCTTTATTCAAATGTTACCTTCTCAAAAATAATTTCCCTGACCATACTGCTTAAATAAACCACCTTCCCATCTGCCATCACTATTCCCTTATCCGGCTTTATTTTTCTTCATGTATTTTTAAAAATTTTTAAATTTGTTATGGTCTGTGAAAGCTTGAGAGTAGCAGGGACTCTGTATTTGTGTTCAGTAATAATTTCCCAGCATCAAGAATAATGTCTAGCACTTAGTAAAGGTTAAAAGAATGTCTGTTGAATAAATCAATAAATGAATGATGGTAAACGTGACTAATAGGACTAACAAATATGCTGTGAAGGGTCAAAATCTTAAAAAAAGTTGGAAGTGCTACAGAGATTTATGTAGAACAGTTGTTAAGTAATTTGGGAATATGTTGCCTTTTCAGTTTTTTAAATCAAAAATTAAAGAAATTATTTAATTATTCCTCATAAAATGGAGTAATTTAAGAACATCTGATGGTATATTGTGTTAATACATGTAACAGTTGGTGGCTATTTGATGAGCATGTTTACAACTCAATGTTTACAACTGAGTTTAGAGGATGCTGTGATGATTTCAATGTCTTTACCAATTTATATTGTTTACATTATAAGTTATATATCATTTAATTTGTATCCATAATAAAGATTCCATGAGGCAGGGACCTTATCTACTTTCTTCCCTCTGCCTTATGGAATTTTCAATTTCAACTCATGCTTCCTTTTTTTAACTGTTTATATCATAATGGATATAAAATATATAAACCACTGTATCAGCTCTCTAATAGGTGCTCAGAATATATTTGTTGAATAAATAAGTTCAATAAACATCATAAATATAATAATAATTCTATATATTTGTCCCAATATGACCTCAATTTGGTAGAGAAGTTTGCTAAAATTAAAGCTTATGTGCTATAAAGACAAAAACAAGATCAGTCATTATCTGGAGTTGGGGATAGGAGTGGTGAGTGACTGCAAATGGACATAAGAAAACTTCTTCGGATGGTGAAAATGTTCTAAAACTGAATTGTGGTGAAGTCGCACAATTTGATACATTTACTGAAAACCATTAAACACTTACAATAGGCATATTTTATGGCATGCAAGCTATACATTGATAAGACTTTAAAAAATTTTATATAGCAGCTCAAGATATTGCAAATACTTCAAAGACCAATGTATAAAAAAATTTAGGGACAAATATATACATTTTCTCTTAATATTTATTTGGGACAAATACTATATAAAGTAACAATATATCTTTTACAGAATAGTGCTTACAAATGAAAATCTTTGAATATTATCATAATGGATAGAAAGTAATTTAACAACCAAACTGTTTGATTTCTATTAGCAAAACACATACAAGTTCTGAATATCATTTCATGAAAACATTTTTATCTATTTTCATTCTATAATACATAGTTACATTTCAATTTACATTTTAATATACAATTGCTCCTCAAACTCAAATGGAATCTATTTCGTTTAATTTGTTTATTAGCAAATCATTCTTTTTCTCATATGATTAATTAAAACTGAATATCATTTCAAATGGGAAAAATAAAAGTATATTCTTTGAATATCTAAGATATACAATAGAATTTATTTAGAATAAACTTTATAATGCAATGTTTAATAATATAGGGATCTAAAACAATTTTTTACTTAAAATTATTTCTGCATAATATAACAGTATCAGCCAGGGTTCTCCAGAGAAAAGAACCAGTAGGGGATATGTATATATATAGAGAGAGAGAGAGAGAAAGGGAGACAGAGAGAGAGAGAGAGAGAGATTTTTGAAGGAACTGGCTAATACCATCTTGGGGCTGGCAAATCTGAAATCTATAGGGCAGATGGGCAGGCTGGAGACTCAGGCAGGAATTGATGTTGAAGTTTTGAGGCAGAATTTCTTTTCCAGGAAACCTCAGTTTTTGCTCTTAAGGCCTTCAATAGATTGGAAGAGGCCCACCCACATTTTGGAGATCATTTCTTTTACTTAAAGTCAACTGATTATAAATTTTAACCACATCTACAAAATACCTTGACAGCAACACCTATATTAGTGTTTCATTAAATAACGAGTACCACAACTTAACTAAGTTGGCACATCAAACTATCACAATAGCTATATATGCAGAAATCACAAAATATATTATTTATATTCTCAAGAGGACTTTGTAAATTATCAATTACTATGAAAGAGGTTCAATTATAATACATAAATGAATAAAAATGTTGGAAGCTACTGGTCAATAGCAATGGCTTTTCAACTTGTCTTTTTATTTATTTATTCTTTTCAAATCATACACAGAAACTCTAAAAAATGTGAAAATAAAGCTTTTATGGAGAAGATGTGGAGCCTCCCAGGATTTACCCGTTCAGCTTCTTGTCAATCTTGACAGCAAACACTGCCATGTAACCCTAGGATATCACAGCGCATTTTTGAAAAAGGTCGATATGCCCAAATTGTGAATTCAGATGCTTCCAGCAACAAAGCAAATAGCAGAAATGAGTGAAGCCTATCAGGAACTGGCACTTGGCTGCATTGCCATGGAGACAACGGGGAGTGGTGGGGACTGTGGTATATACTGTGTGGAATAGATAACTGCTTCTCAGTCCTTGCTAATTGTTGCTCCGAAGGAATGCAGGCCCCATGTTGGCAGGTCTCCTAACTTTTCAACTGCTGAAAATCAAAAATTTTATGTAAGATCTCTTGATTAATTTGTCATTAATTTTAAGACAAGTTTAACACTTTATAGAACAAACAAAATATGTTGCAGGCCATATTTAACTACTTGTTTGCAGTGTCTGCTTTTTAGCATCAATGTCAAATCATTTTTAGATTGGCCAACTGTTGATAACATTTTTGTTTCTAATATTTTCCATTGTCGATTCATTCTTAAAATATACAAAATTTAGATTTTTAAACAAATTATAAGATGAACGTCTAGAAATAAATATTTCTATTACTGGACATATATTTGCATTTGGTAGTTGAAAACCATTTTCTATATTAAAAGCTACAATCTAACATACCAGATTAAATTTTGCCATGTGCTTTTTCTAATACAAAAAAAATTACTTAAGTAGCACTTAAGCAGTTAGGAGAAAAAAAGCTTCAAATTTCATAGTTCTAATTAGCAACTTGATTTAAGATTTTGAAATTGTAGGTAATTAAATAAGTTGTATTTTTTAAAAAATTAATTAGAGGTTGATATTATTCCCCTTACTTCCCCTTACACACACACACACACACACACACACACACACACACTGTAGCAGTTGCATTCCATTAAGTAATTCTAATTGACACAACTTTAAAAATTATCTTCCCCTTCAGGAAAATACACTTTCAAATTCGACTGGGGAATACAATCATATTTTGGTAATTTATAGAGACTACAAATATCTTGCATATTTATAAGAAAGATATGAAAAATTATCATTGAACGTATAAAGAGAAAAGATTCTTCATATTTGAACAGTTTTTTTTTCAGTAGGACAGTTGTTAGTTTCCTTTCTTTATTTACTCTAACAAGGCATATTCAATTTTCTCTCCCACTCGAACAAAAATACACAGCATTGTGATTACTTGAAACATAATAGAGTAATTAGATAAAAAAGGTGCACAGAATTTTTATAGAGCTCTTGGTGATGTGAACGTGTTCAAGGTTGCTTTGCATTGGCCAAATTCCAACCACTCCAGCAGCATCTGTTACTAACCAGGTTTACCTATCCTTTGAATTTAAATTACATAACAGAGCAAAATTATATAGGATTTTTGGCAAATATTTTATATTTTTCTACTGGACAAGAAACAGTACTAACTATATCAAAATAACAATTCGGAAAAGAAAGATATAATTTGAAACAGAAAGAAAAGCTTTTGATCTATATTCTTTGCATTTTTGTATTAAGTTAAAAGGATGGAAATGATGAAATTTTGCACAGTTCTCAGCATGTCATAGCCAGCACGGCATGCTTGAAATGTGATCTTTGTTTCAGCTGGCCACCCAGAGAAATAGACATGAATAAGAGATGTCTTTATACAGTGTGTGCTATTTAACAGAGACACCTCCAGACAAAGGCTTTTGCAAACAAATCCATGAAAGAGTTTGCATTCCAACGGTTTTGCTTTGCTTTGCATTTGTGTTTGGAGTAACAAAATAGGGTAAGGTACATAGGTCCTGTCAGAGGCTTGAGGAAATTGAAGGAATTGGTTTGCTCAGATATAATACCCATAGCCTTTTATTCCCCACACAAGCACATAACTAGCAGAATTATTTTTTTTAAAAAAGCAAACAATAATTTTGATTTGCAGTTGTGATGGCACCCTACAAATCTACTGATTAGCTAGTAACTTAGATTTTCATTCCTGTTTAGAACTCTGTATTTCTTTCTGCAAATTTTTGTGTGTAAATTTCATCAGTATTCTTAGGGGCAGAATTAACATACCTCAAAAAATGCGGCTTATATTTTTGCAGTAATGGGAAAAGAAAACAGTATAAATATTTGGACTGTTATTCTTAGACTTCATTGTGTTACCTTTTGCAAAGTAATAGCACATTCTCAGGCACTAACACATATTCAATTTTATGGGAACTGTTCACAAACCAAATTTTAACAAGATAAAATGTGAATTTGTCAGAATGACTTATGATTGTTGATGGACTGCAGCAAGAAACCTTCTATGACCAGAGCCAGTCTTAAGCCAATACTTAAGTAAAGTATGCCAGTTTTGCATGAAATTCAAAGTTGTCTAAATCAAGTCTTTGGTTTAATGTCCTGTTATCATGCAAATCCACTGGGATGTCCTTAAATGTACAGATTTCCAGGTCTTACCCCAGACCTACTGAATCAGAATCTCAAAGAGAGAAATCTGAATTTTTAAATTTTTAAACAAGATATTTGGAAACACTGTTACAGTACATATAAAACTGTGCCAAGAAAAGACTGCATATTAATGGGGGGGGGGGAGGCGTGCTATTTATTATGCCAGCCAGCATTCTTTGAGAGAGGAAGAGGGCACTATTAAAAATTATGACAGAACAACAGGCGTAAATGGGATAATTTGTCCATCTCATATTACTTCACATTTACATATTTTTTAAATAAACTTTATTTTTTAGAGCAGTTTTATATTCACAGCAAAACTGAGCAAAAAGTACAGAGAGTTCCTCTATACCCCAGTCCCAGCACATGCACAACCTCCCCCACTATCGACATCCCCACCACAGTGGTATATTTCTTATAATAAATGAACCCACATTGATGGAGCATTATCACTTAAAGTCCATAGTTCACATTAGAGTTCACTCTTGCTGTTGTACATTCTATGGGTTTGGACAAATTTATAATGACCTCGATCCACCATTACAGTATCATACAGAGTAGTTTCACTGCCCTAAGAATCCCGTGTGCTCCACTTATTCATAACACCTTTCCCCTTAACTCCTGGAAACCACTGATCTTTTTACTGTCTCCATAGTTTTGCCTTTTCCAGAATGTCATAGTTGGAATCATATAGTATGTAGCTTTTTCAGATTGGCTTCTTTCACTTAGCAATATGCATTTAAGTTTGCTTCATGTCTTTTCATGGCTTGATAGCTCATTTCTTTTTAGCACTGAGTAATATTCCATCATCTGAATGTACCACAGTTTATTTATCCATTCACCTAATGGAAGACATCTTGGTTGCTACCAAGTTTTGGCAGTAAGGAATAAAGCTGCTCTAAACATCCATGTACAGGTTTTTGTGTGGACGTAAGTTTTCAATTCATTTGGGTAAATACCAAGGAACACGACTGCTGGATTGTATGGTAAGAGTATGTTTAGGTTTGTAAGAGACTGTAAAACTGTTTTCCAAGGTGGCTGTACCATTTTGCATTCCCATCAGTAATGAACGAGAGTTCTTGTTGCTTCACATCCTCACCAGCATTTGGTGTTACTGGTATTCTGAATTTTGGCCATTCTAGTAAGTGTGTACTGTTATCTCATTGTTTTAATTTGCAATTCCCTAATTTACTAGAAGGCATAGATTCTCTTTTTACACACTGAAGGTTTGCTCCTGAAACTGTAGAATAGGGTATTTTCAACTCCAGCATCATAGCTTTTATGGAGAAACCTCTTGCAATTTCCAGAGGTTTTGCAAATGATCTGCAGGTGTAGTTGGTTTGAGGAAACAGATGTGTTCTTAAAGAGTTGTGTGCAAATTGAATTTTTGTTAATTGAATCTTATTTAGAATTCATTTTAGGAGAGCTAGCTATTTAAAGTAGCCCTTTAGTGAATTATTTTGTGAAATGAATAATTGCTCCCTAATTTATCTTTTTTGAAAATGCAAATTTTCATATGTGGCACTTTCTTAAAGCTATGTACCAGTTGTAGGCTTGTGTAGGATGCATGACATACTTGCAACTCTTGGTAACAATACAACTCATTTTTCTATAATTAAAGAAATGCTGTGTATAAATAACTAAATATATCCTATATACAGTGTTATGTTTGGAAGCAGAAGTAGCCTAGAATTATGGACTAGAAGAATAGCAACAACTTATAGGAGTCTAAATAAAGTGAGTGTTCAGTCGGCATTAACTTATATAATGCTAATAATACAGATTCAAATGGTTACTCTGATTCTATAGGTCTAGTGCAGGGCCCAGGGATGTGTATTTTTAACAAACATTCTGTACTGTCTAATGTGGTAGTCACCAGTTACCTGTGGCTATTTAAATTTAAACTAATTAAAACTAAATTCAGTTTCTCTGTGGCACTAATTACATTTCAAGTGCTCTATACCCACATGTGACTAGTGGCTTCCGTAGTGGATAGCATAGATTACAAAAATGTTTCCATCATCTTGGAATGTTTTTTCAACAGCACTGCAGTGATTCTAATAATGGGCATTATTGAGAAACATCTATTTAATTACAAGGGGACTCTCCTCAGAGAGAGGGTCCTGAGGCCCAAAGGTTTTAGGTCTCACCAGAGAAGTAACTTTCTCTGGTATTAGTTTATTTGCTGGTATAGGTGCCATAGGGAGCCATTGTGCTGAAAATTAAATAGATCTTGTCCCTTTCTCAGTATTAATCTTTATCAAATGGATAATAATTTTATGCTTCTGCCATATAGGTATGACTATCAAATGCACAGGGAGGTTTTCATGGGCCACAAATGAAAATCAGTTTTATTATTTTAGAGGCACACCTCAAAGACTGCATAAGCAAACCTATAATTTCAGTAGAGGGTGCAAATAGAATTGATAAATTCCAAGTCAAGTAATAAATTTCAGCTGGTGATATTTTCTTAGGATAAATTTAGTAGAAGGCAGGAAATGTGTTGTTGGATTCATATGTTGTATTAAAAGATATTACAGAACCTCAGAAAGTGTTCCCATTTATAGCTCAGAAGAACTTTGGTACATAGACAACTGGTATCCCTCCCTTCCTTCTAATATAAATATGTAAATGAAACATAAAAGCCTCCAGTCTAACTGCTCTGTGCCTCAGTTTCTGTAACTATAAAATAGGTACAATAATAGCTCCCACTTCATTGATATGTTGTGCAGATTAAATAAGATAATATGTGAAAAGCACTTGCTTAATACATTCCAGCCATTACTGTTGTTAACATTCTCATCAACAGCATCACAGAGTTATTCACACACCCGGGAACAGAACTAGACTTGCTAACATTTTAGTTCCTCAGTCCGTATTATGTTGTTTCAAATTTTACTCTACCATGTTCCATAATGTTAATAGACTCTTTAGAGTGCCTGGGATCTTGGCTATCTCTGGCATGGCAGGAGTTGCTTAGATAGTCCATTTTTTGTCCTGTGCTTTTGTTCTCCAGATCAGTCAGCTTTAATCTTCAGAGAACCTGAGAAAACTGGAGACCCAGAAATGGACCAGGCCTTGGGGCTCTGAAGAAATTTGCAAGCATATGAAAAAAATAAAATGTATTTCTATTTCTATTCCTCTATTTTGGAAAAAAATCTATGTAAAAGACTGCTCTATTTGCAGTAAACATCTAGATATGAAATGACAAAACTCAGATTTTTTTTCTTTTTTAATGTAGTTTACTGACGACCTCTGATGGGTAGGACTTCGGACTAAATGTCACTTTCCCGGTTCAAGTGTTTACCAGACATTTCAGCGTTTCTGACAAGGATTACATTTTCAGTATGGTTATTCTTTGACTTGTTTTCCAAGCCTCCAGCTAGTAGTTGGTCTTGCACTTGCGTGTTATGGTCATCTTTCCTTGGTGAGGTCAGTGATTCTGACAGGATGTGTATTTTTCATTGTATGGTATATAAATTTACACAGCACTGTATCTGACTGGAAAGAAGTATCATGTGTTATGGTTTTGACAGGTAAACCTCTGTGAAGAGTCAAGCTCTTCGAACCCGGACTGGCTCAGTCCACAAGGCTTCCAGTAAAATAGATCAAAACCAAAGGTAAATAATCATACTATAGAGTAGATTATAATTTAGTCATTTTTTAAAAAATCAAACTCTCACACTCAAAATACATTTAAAGATCAGGAAACTCAAAGCGGTATGTTCTGAATAGCCTCCCAAGAAACTATTTTGTGAGATATATAAAAGGCTGCTTTGTTTCAAACATTTCTCATCTCCTATGGAGTCATGACTAAAGATCTTGATTCTGCATGTCCCCTGGGAGCCACCTCCCACTCATCACTTAGCTGACCTTATGGTCCCCTTTCCCACCTACCTCACTCACTATATGGGCTTTCCCTACTGCTTTTATGCCTCTTTTCTGTTCCTTCACAAAGCCCACATTTCATTGCTTTTCTGCTAAAGCCTTAATGCCTCCTTTGTCCCAGCCAATTACTGAAGAAGCAAGTCAACTGGGGATGTGAAAAATAGGGGACACAAAGATTTTTTCTTCAACTTTCTGCTAACCCCCTGACTAGTTTTACCAGTAATAGCCTCACTGGAAATCTCTGCTCTCCTTCTTTCTTTATGAACAAGTTAGAATAGCACATGGCTGCCTTTCTAGCACTACCTTGTCACAGACTGAGACAAAAGAAAGCATTTCAAAGAGGTACATTTACAGGGCAGTCATCAAAGAAAGAGCCATTTGAATTCACTCTATCACCCATACTATACCCAAGCTGGGCTTGGGAGGAGAATCACTTGGAAGCTTACTAACAATACAGAATCTTGGGCTCCCTGAATCAGAATCTATAGAGTTGTGGCCAGGGTATCTGATTTTCCTTGAAGGGCCCCGGTGGACTTGATGGTACATGGATAGACATTTGGGAACTCACTGGTGCCTGCCTCCTAGATCCCTTCTCAAATGCTGTGGTGGTAAGAGAGAAAGTTCTGGGCTGATTAGCAATGCTTTTGTGTGCTGATACTCCTGTGGGTCAGCACAGATAATTGAGAGTTCATTTATTAACTTTTGGAAATTATCGTAACAGAACATAAAAGATCTCAAGCAAGAAAGGAAGATGGGATTCTTGTCTAACAGATTTGTTTGTATCTTATACAGTTTAGCAATGACAAAAAAAAAAAAAAAAAAAAAAAAAAAAAACCCTGCTCAGTGCAGTAGCAAAGGGGTCACAGCCACCAGACTGCTGATGGAAACAGATTGCTATCGTTCTTAGCCAAATTCGAATTGCTTTTACCCTAGAACCACTTTTATAATTTTATCTTCTTCCTGCCTTCTTTTTAAGTGTTCAGTGTTCCTTCCCTTTAAGTCATCATGCAGCACACACTGGGGAAGTTTTCCCTGTATGTTATGTCTGCATTAAAAACATTGCTCTTATCCTGTGTGCTTGCCTACTGTTAAAAGATAATTTTTGAAAATAAAAAGGTAAAATCATGACTCTTACACAGATATAAAATGACCGTGTGTTAATGATTTCAAGTCTCTATTAATGAAGAAACCTGGCAGCTGTTACAAGAGGTCCAAGCAACAGACTCATTTATAGATCTGGAATATTGAAACAAACTTGCAAATAGAAGCAAACTGGCTTTCTGTGTGTGTGTGGATGGGGTCCATCCTCTGGATAGAATTCATTTCCATGTCCATAGACAAGAATTGTTTGCATTATTGCTGTCAGTTCCTTAAAATTTACAGAGCTGTAAAATGGTTCAAAGGCAATGAAAGGTTAGAACCAGATAACCTGGGTGTGCTCTAAACAATGCATAGTTTTCCACTGAAGCACAAATTTCTCCGTACACTACTGAAGAAAACGTAAGAACTCCCTATTGCTATTAAATTCTAAGTTGTGTGCTTGACTTTCAAGTCTCTCCTGAAACTTGTTTACTTTGGGCTGTTCCCTTGATTTATCATGTTCTCTTCTGACTGCCAATTTTTTAAATCCCATTTTTAGATCATTTTAATTTGATTAATTAATATTTTTGCACATTCATTTTGGAAGTTTTGCAATATACAGAAAAAAATGTAAAAAAGAGAATAAAAATCATCAATAACTGTACTGCATCTAAAGGAGATACACTGTTGGGAAAATAGCATAGTTTGGTCAGGGCCCTTGCCTCAGGTCCGGTTGGGTGTGGTTTTAGCACATCCATTGTAAACAAATTGTGTGTGTGTGTGTGTGTGTGTGTGTGTGTGTGTGTGTGTGTGGAGTTAGTGCACATGCATGCCAATGTATCTTTTTAGTTTTGTTGCTATTCTTGTGTTCTACAGAGAGAGAGAGAAAGAGAGAGAGAGAGAGAGAGAGAGAGAGAGAGGAGTTTTAGTGAAGCAGGCAGGTGGGCGTTGGCCTTGCATGTCCACCCCACTCAGCCATGCTTTCCAACCTATGGCTCCAGGGACCTTTTCGCCAGTTACCTAGCTCATAGACCTGCGTGAAGGGGTCTGGTGACCCAGCCTGGCGTGTGTGGGGTCTGGTGACCCAGCCTGGTGTATGAAGGGTTTGTGACCCAGTCTGTGAATGGGTCCTAGCTCAACAATTGGCCCAGTTGGCAGGATTACCAGCAGGTAAAAGAGCCTGACAACTGGCGTGGTTGTGGAGCTCTTCAATTGGTGCTGCAAGCAGGATTCAGACATTAGCCTGAGCCGGAGAACCACCATTGGTTAAGTCGGCAGGATTTGAGACGTTAGCCTGCAGACTGCCGCATACACCAAAACAATTGTTAAATAAAATTTATCAGAGGTCATTGATTTGGATTGAGCTCCAGCAGACCAAAACCAAGTGGAGTCACTCACATGCTAAAGTTTCACATCACCAAACCAAAACTAAGTTGTTTATCTGACCTTCCAAGAAATCAGGAGAGATAATAGCCAAATCCCCAAACAGGCCAGTTTTAACTGTTATGATAAGGAAGTCCCCTGGCTTTAACCCTTTCAATGAAAGTAACCTGAAGTAAGCAGATGTTAACCAATCCACTTTTTGTATTATGCTGTTTCTTGTTCCTGCCCAAGCTATCTTATAAAAACTGTTCTGCCATGCCCAGTATAGCATCTCTATTTTGAGATGAGATGCTACCTAATTTATGAATTGCAAATAAAAGCCAATTTAATTATTTAACTAAATTTACTGAAATTTTGTCTTTTGACAATATTAATAGTCAAAGAAGTCTGCAGGCATTTTCACCTATTGTTCCATGGCTCTCAACACCTAATTTGCCAATGGTTCTGTCCACCTACCAGATGATGATTCTGCCTTTGCTTTGGGGTTTGATTTGATAAAGTCAGCACCTGCCAGTTCAGTGTGCACTTTTTTCACTTTCATCAATATTTCTGCAATGCAGACTCAGTCTTTGTGCTCCATCCTAACAAAGAAGAACACCCCTTGTGCTACCAATCAATGGTATTCCTACATGCTTCTTTATGAAAGTGCAGCTGAGCTTCTACATAAAGACCATGGAAGGCATTCAGGAAATTAGGAACACTGAACCAGTTTTTCTCTACTTGCTTTTGTTTGGGAACAATAGGTAAACGCAGGGTGTGAAGGTTGATTCTAGGTGTCAATTTGATTAGGTGAAGGAATGCTGAGAACCCTGGTAAAGCTATCTTTTTAGGTGTGTCCATGAGGGTGTTTCCAGCAGAGATTAGTATGAGAGTCTGAGTGGCCTGGGTGGGAAAGCCCCGCCCTCAATGTGGATGGGAGCCATCCAGTCTGCTGGGGGCCCAGAAAAAACAAAAGACAGAGAAAAAAGGTGAAGCGCTCTCTGTATCCACTGGAGCTGGAGTATGCTTTTCTCTCCTGTCCGTGGACATCAGAGCTCGAGACTCTTCAGCTTTTGGGTTCCAGGATTTACACCAAGAACACCATCAGCTTTTCTGGTTTTGAGGCCTTCGGACTTGGACTCAGCCACGTTACCAGCATCCAGTTTGCAGATGGCCTATCGTGGGACTTTTCTTCACAATCACATGAGCTACTTCCCCTAATAAATTCCTTCTCATATATTTATAACATATCCTATTGATTCTGTCTCTCTGGAGAACCCTGACTAATATACAGGGTAAGATGTTCCAGGGGTTTTACATCGAGCTGTTGTTGATGCTCAAAGTCCTCACTATGTCCAGTGTGTTTTTCTTACCCTAAGGTACAGGCGGCAAGTCAGTGCCATGTTCATTAATCTTCAGAGGCAGAATCTCAAAGATGCCATAGGCCAGTGGCCTTCCGAAGCCCACTTCTTTAAGACTTTCAACAGGAAAACTCAACAGTCACAAAGCTAGAGAAGCTCCTACCCTCAAATGCAAGAGCCGATGGCATATTGCCGACACATGAACACATATATGAGACAAATTCTTGTCCCCCATCAGTTGTTCAGTGCTTAACAGGTGACTCTCTAAAAATAGAAACATTGATTTGTAGCATTTGCCAGTTTTCATGGTGTAAATACTCCCACCATGGTTGATTTTAAAGCTACTACATGACGTCACTGAACATAGAGTTGGGAAGACACTGTACTAAGTAGGTTATTGGAACTCAGTAGGAGCCAGCTCTAGCAAAACACTGCCTCCCACCCACCACCATCCATACAGAGCCCTGTGCATGGAGGATGCTCGGCGAGAACCAACTTCAGAAATAGCCATGCTAACAATAGCGGGCTTGGGATGATCTCACCAAGTGACCCACAAGTCTCTTGTGACTAGCCAGGCCTTAAGTCATCACATCTTCTCTCTTTCCTCCTGCCTTTTGAGGCAGGCCTAGGTCACCTTGCACAGGTGTTCTAGCCCAACTATATGATGATGCAAGCAAGCCAGAGCCAATTTCCCTCCACAATACTCCTAAAATACATCAGATCTCTGCTTTATAGATAATGCAGATTAGACGAGAAAAACTCACTCCAAGGGGACCGTTGGGGTCTGAGGCCCTCTGGAACAAAGAGGATTGTCTATTCCACTAGCCACAAAAACCCAGTATCAGGGTGGAAGTTTTCTTTGTTGAAGGCCAGGTAGGCATAATGACATGGGCTTATCATGCAGGCCCAGGGAGAGGTCTTAAATACGCTGCTTTTATTTATTTATTTTTTTTACAGCTTTACTAAAGTCTAATTTAAAAACCAAATAATTCACTCATTTTAAGACTACAATTCAATGATTTTTAGTAAATTTACAGAGTTGTGCAATCATCACTGTGATCAAATTTTAGGACATTTCATCACTTCAAACAGAAATGCCTTACCCCTAAGCAGTCAGTCCCCGTTCCTGAAACCCGCCCCCACCACCACCTGACTCCCAGCCCTAAGCAACCATTTTCTGTCTCTATAAAATAGTCTATTATGGACATTTCATGTAAATGGAATCATACAATATGTGGCCTTTTGCATCTGCCTTCTTTCACTTATAATGTTTTTAAGGTCCATCCATATTATAGCGTTTCATTACTTTGCTTTACTACTGAATAATATTCCACTTTATGGATATATCACCTTTTGTTTATTCATTCAAAAGTTGATGAACATTAGGCATTTTTCCACTTTTTGGCTATTATGAATAACGCCACTAAGAACATTGATGTACAAGTTTTCATGTGGACTTATTTTTTTAGGTCTCTTGGGTAGATACCTAGGAATGCAATTGTTGGGTCTTAGGCTGCTTTTATACTTATCTAAGCTGAAACCAAAAGTACCTTCAGACTGAGCTCAGAACATGTTTCACACACCAGATTGATGATGCTGCCTCACCCATATCAGACTTTCAGTCACCTCCCCTTCCATCTGTCTACACCCCGTCTACAACCTCCCTCTTCCCCCACCATTTGCCTGTCTCCAGAATTTCATACGTGGCACTTGTTTGAGAGTCTGGTGTATTTTCACCTGTTTGATATTTTCCTGCCTGAAGTCATATTATCCTAGATAAGCTGAGCCTGCCATTCCATGGGGTAGGTAGTGACAAAACTCTTTCCTAAGATATCATCCTACAGGGTCTCTTCAATTTCAGTAGTCCCAGGGAGAAGACAACCTCCACCATAACTTTTCTGGTCTCTGAAGCAAGTATTGTCTCATTCTTTTTCTACTAGAAAAATAATGAATTTTATTAACTTTTAAAGATCCTCTTGAAATAATAAATCTTTATGAATATAGTATAAATAGTTTTATATTATTTTTGTCGGCTTAACAATATAGCATAAGCATTTTTCAATCATGAGTAATTTTTCAAAAACATAATTTCAATAGCCATATACTATTCCCACATATTCCTCTACTACAATTTATTTAACCATTTCTCTATTTGGGAGACATTCAAGATTTTTCACTGTTACAAGGTGCACTAAGATGTATGCTGTTGCATTTTAAATTCCTTTGGTTAGATTCCTTTTAGTGGATCTACTGGGTCAAAGGGTGTAAAGATTTTTGAAACTCGCATTACTGATTCAAAGGCCAGATTTAAGTCTACCTCTACCATGAAGCCTTCTCTGGCCATTCTAGCCTAATGATCATCCTCTTTCTCTGAGCCAATTGGACTTACAGCTATTACTACACAGGAATTTCACTTAATTTTTTTCCTAATTATTCATTTCCTTTTGTTTTCAGGATAATGGTTAGACTGCAAACTGAACAAGAATGGGGACCATGCTCTATATTTTATTTAAATTCTTCACAGAATTTCCTTTCAATTTCATGAAAACAGGAATAGTATTCTCAATTTCTCAGAAAAACAAGCATTTCAAAGGACAAGTGGCACTCTTCTAAACACAGGAATTACGAATTTGTTGACATTATAGCTCATTTGAGTCTGCTCCCTTAACCTTCTAAGTTTGATAACCCCATTTCTTCAATTACTGGATTTGCATATTCTAATAACCCTAGACAAGCTTAGATTTTATGTTATAACCACTTCTTCTCTAGCCTATGACCTTTGGTACTTGAATTAGTAGAATGGATCTAGCTAATCCTTCCTGCAGCTAAAACATACACCCTTCCTAACATCCTGAGGTCTTTCCGTTAACCCTAAGAATAGGTCAAAACAGCATACAATAGCATAAGCACCATGTTGGCTACAGTCCTCAATTTACTAAACAGTCAAATGTGAGATTATTTTTTCAATCAAGCATAATGGAAGGAGGAGAGACCTAGAAAGTAAGAAACATGGGCTTTAGTCTCAACTATGTACTAAGTTTGTGAACAGTAGAATGTCACTTAGCTTCCCTGGGCCTCGGTTTCCTTACCTCTTGTGGTCAGCAGAATAATGATCCCCCAAAGATGTCCACATCCTAATTTTCTGAGCCTGCAATTAATGTTAGGTTACATGGCAAAATAGGCTTTGCAGGTGTGATTAAGTTAATGATTTTGAGATGGAAAAATTATCCTGGATTATCCAGGTGGGTCTAATACAGTCACAAACCTTCTTAAAAATGGAAGAGGGAGGCAAAAGAGAAAAGTCAGAGGGAAGCATGACTTTGATGATGGAGGAAGGGGCTATGAGCCAAGGAATGCAGGCAGTGTCTAGAAGCTGGAAAAGGCAAGGAAATAGATTCTCGCCTGAATGCTCCAGAAAGAAATACAACCCTGCCCACTCCTTGATTTTAGCCCAGTGAAACCCATTTCAGATGTCTGACCTACAGAACTTATGATACGTTATGCTTGTGTTGTTTAAAGCCATTACGTTTGTGGTAATTTGCAACATTTCTACATGCTGTAGAAAACTAATACACGTATAAAGAGATGGGATGGCTGAAAAACTTGTACCAGGCCTGTTAGGTGTTAATTATGTAATTTCACATCTCTAACAGTAATACTTCGATATCTGTTAGAAGAAATGAGGCAGTTATTTTAGAAATATTTGCTGTAGGGCCGACCCCGTGGCTCACTCGGGAGTGTGTGGCGCTGGGAGCGCAGAGGCGCTCCCACTGCAGGTTCAGATCCTATATAGGGATGGCTGGTTGGCTCACTTGGGAGACTGTGGTGCTGACAACACCAAGGCAAGGGTTGAGATCCCCTTACTGGTCATCTTTTTTTTTTTTTTTTTTAAAAAGAACAAACCTAGGCAGTGAGACTCCGAAACTCAAGCTCTGATGCACCTCACTATATTGCCTCCCAAGATTAGTGTAACTGTGTGATAACAGGAAAGCTTTTTCCGAGGGACAAGGTCTGGAAAATTTATTGGGGCCCCTGGCACCTATCTCCCTAGCAGATTTTTTTTTTTTTTTTTTTT
>NW_007726140.1:285958-350295 GCF_000696425.1 Galeopterus variegatus | reverse complement strand
TCCGAACCCTCGGGCGGGAGCGCCGCCGCGCTTCCCAAGCGGCGCACTATCCAGTGCGCCACCGGGCCGGCCCCCTAGCAGATTTTTTAAGGTCTCCAAATTCACAATCCCACCAATCTTCCTCTTATAGATTTTGAACCAATAAGAAATGTACACAGGAGTCAGGTAGGAATTAGAATATCATCTGTTATGCTGGTAAATCTAACTGCCTTCAACTTGCAGTCACAATTGGGCTTTCTAACACCAGTGCCCTGAATTGAACTGGGTTTTTCACCCAGCAGTAGAACCAAGAAGCCAGATGTTTCTCCAGATATCATCAGTAAGTTTAGGCACTTCTCCCTCCACGAGAAGGAAGAGGAGGAATAGGAACATTCATTCCTATCAGAAAAGTATATTTCTGGTACCCAACCAACTTATTCTAGCAAAGTGTTATAATTTCCTAAGTCCTCTCTTCTATTTCAATACCTGAGTTTTTGAGAGCATGGCAAATTTTTGGCCCGAGATCTGTTTTAAAGATAGATGTTCTAATTATCTGTTCAGGGGTATAAACTTTACTTATCTATCACTGTAACATTACATTCCTTGTCTCGCCTCTTCCCTTGGGAAATATAAATTAAAATGTCTGATATGTTACCTTCTTTCCTGAACACTGAAGCAAAAAATTCTTTTCGACACTCAGCAGTTTCAATCACCACTGTAATTTAATGGCCAATAATAATAACACTTGTTATTACGTATATTAAGATAAGGATAATCAAACTTATGCCTCAAGTCATAAACTGATTGGCGCAAGGGTCAGGATTTTCTTCTAAATATTTCATGTTCAGCATACCTACATTTAAAGCTATAATTCTCTTTGGTTCTGGCTTCTATAGAATTTTGAATGTGAAATTATTAAAAAAGTTATTATTAATGGAACTGTTCACAAACACACATCCCTAGACATTGGATTGGCAAAGCCTGTTCTCTGCTTCTAGACTCTATCGAATATTTTTTAGGATGTTGAAAGTCATCAGTCTAAGGCAGTAACTGGTTATTTACTTTAAACAAAGCATCAGGATCCAGCCATTTCCTGAAGCTGGAACCCACATTTGAAACATCAGGTTTCTTATAGCTCAGAAAACCTTCTACTGCCTATTATCAGCTCCTTACGAATCCCCTCCAAATTCTTTACCTGCAATACTTTCACAGTTGCTGGTTGTTAAAAGTTTAATAATAATAATAATAACAATAAAGAGAAGTCTTCTTTATGAAAGGTTGGTCTGTGTGTAGGAACAGATTTAACTTTCTTGATTATGTGTTTCAGCTCTCAATGCCAGCCCTATTCTGTTTTCAATTTCAGGTTAACCTTATAGCGAAGGCTAATTTTAAGAAATTTTTTTCTTGATTAAATGAGCTTTACTGTGGACATAAGAATCATATAAGCTCCCTACTGGTTCTCTATATACTATCTTAGAATATTATTGAATAGAACAGTGTACTGGAAGTTAAGAAAACAGATTCTTTTCCCTATTAGTAGTAAGACCATGACTGATTTTAGCTGTAATATAGAGAGAAACAATCTTGCAAGTAATATACCCCAGATGGCTTGGATCTTCTTCAGTGAAAAGCATTGCAGTACAAAGCATTTATGAATGCAGAGTAACTCTTTCCGTTACCAGATTATCTAGACAATAATTCTCCATAAATTACCAGATGCTTTATTCATCAAATATAGCATATTATCCAGATGATGGAAAAGAATGCAAAATGTAATTATTTAGCAGGTATCCATAGTGATGGTAGTGCATAGGTCGTATTTAATTTTTTTCCAACTTAATCCTTCTGTGATAAAATGAATAAATTATATCAATTTTTTTTTATTGTGCTGTGTTTCTGGATGAGCTTGTTGGATTTGTCTTTTCTTATTTTGGTACAGATGGTCCCTGACTGATGATGCCTCGACATATGGTTTTTTGACTTTATGATGGTGCAAAAGCAATATGCATTCAGTAGAAACCATACTTCAAATTTTGAAGTTTGATCTTTTCCCTTAGTTATGCATGTTCAGTACTCTCAGCCATGTGATCACAAGGGTAAACAACCAATACTCTGCAGCGTACTATGTTTTGCCAGCATTTTTTGGATATTGTGTTTTATGTTTTCACATCCCATCATGTCTACAAAATGCCTATCTGTGTACAGTATTCAACATTATTATAAAATAGGCTTTATGTTAGGTGATTTTGCTCAACTGTAGGTTTAAGTGTTCTAAGCACATTTAAGGTAGGCTAGGCTAAGTTATGATGTTCGGTAGGTGAGGTGTATTAAATGCATTTTTGACTTATGGTATTTTCATCTTACAATGGGTTTGTTGGGATGTAACACCATTGTAAGTCAAGGAGCATCTGTACTTCACACACCTTGAGTCTGCAAGCACTGTATTTGTGTGTTCTGTTGCCTTCTCTTTACATCATGTTTTATTAAAAAAAGAACAATTTAAAAAACTAAAAAGAACAATTGATTTTTTTTAAATGAGAAAAACACACTTTACATTGAGACCAGAGGCAAACAGGTATAGTTTGAATGTATATAAAAACTTTTAACTTGTTTAAAAGGTCAAGGGTTTGAATCCCCTTATTGGCCAGCCACCAAAAAAAGAAGATAAAAACATTTTAATTCCTTTATTTTGTATCGTTTGTAATTCATCCATAAGTTTCTGAATTCAGTGTTCTCCAAAGAGTTCCTGAAACCTACATACCACTAATGAGGTAAAATCGGACACTGAGATTTCTAATTTAGTTTCTTTGACAGGTGAAATCACATGTATCCAGAAATTGCTAGTACTTACTCAGCTGTAACTACAGATGAGACCAGAGAGATTTCCTTGCCAACATTGGCATTCATTTGCTTTGAGGATTTTTCTCTCATTTCTCTTTCTCTCAGCTTACAATAGATGGCCTAGTTGTTTTAAATGGATTACACCTGTTTCTGAGTAAATCCAATACACTTAGAGCCTTCTCAACATACATGTGGAATTTGTGAACTGCCAAGAAATTTTCTGCTTTCCAGAAAGTATAAATCTCTGAGGTATAGTTAGACGGTCCCTGTCTCTTTAGTCTTGGCCATGCTCAGGGTTCCTCTCTCATGTTTTTTTTTTTTTTTTTGTTTGAGGCTTAATGAATTGATCTCTTCATTAGGCCTAACACCTGGAGGCTGGGGAACACGGTTCCACCCGTCGCTGACTTGGTATCCTAACTCTCGGCCAGTGAGTCTGAGAAGAGATTTGCCCTTTCCCTCTCCATTCATTCCAGATGTGATAATCCTTCTTTTCATTCTCAGTAAGGGCAGCGATTCCCCTGCCCGCACCATGCACACCCCAGTTCTTTTCAATAAAAGAAACAAAAGAATCAGCAAAGCAATTTGGCAGTCTGAAATCATTTGCCTGTCCCTCTGATTTGTCTTCTTTTAAAACATTGCATATTTATTTTAATCCTAATTTCTTTTTTTAGCCACAGTTGCTAAAATACCCTTCCTCATTAATTTTGTATGCTTCTATATGTTCCTTTCTCTAGTTTTCTATTTATAAAGACTGTTATCTTTGTTTTTCTTAATGCTACATGTATCCAAAGCTGGCCGCTTGTCCTACATCTGACCTTTCTCACTACCACTTTCTAAATCCTTCTGTTCAGTATCTTTCTTTTCTTTTTAAATAAGCCGGGTGTTATTGACCTTTCCTATTCATCACTAGAAATGTTGCCACTAATGTACAACATCCTTCAATGTATGAGGGTACTTCAAAAAGTTCATGGAAAGATTTGTATAATCTTTCAATTCTATTTGTCCATGAACTTTTTAAAGTACCCTTGTATTTGTAGGTATTCAGCCATATGTTACTTACCATCGTGCTTATCTTAGTGGGTGACATACAGATTGAGTCAAAAGTAATCATGTTGCAAAGCCATAAAAGTCTTCCAGTCTTGTCTCTTCTAAATGCTGCCAGTCTATCACTGGATAGTTAAAATCACTTATTACTACTCCACTCTGGCTTCTTTACAAGCCTTTTTATGTGCTCAAGTCATTTCACAGTCCACTTGTTCCTTTTTGTCTGGTGGCCTACAACATACAGTATTCCAATAGCTACTTTACTAAGACACGTCCAACTTTCAGTTCTAACAGCTCTGCACTATTATGAGGCTCTTCTCAATCCTGTACTATTATAATAGTCCTTCAAATATACAGTTCCTACTTAACACTGCTTCATACCCCTCGGAAACAGGGTTCTAGTAATGTCGGGCTAGGTCTCATAGACCCTTCAAATCCATTGTACAGACTGGGTCATCAGACCCCTCACATGCCTGGCTGGGTCACCAGACCCCTCATATGCCTGCACGCTGGGTCACAGACCCCTCACATGCAGGTCACAAGCTAGGTAATTGGGAAAGATCCTGGGAGCTGTTGGCAGAGTTGACAGGTTCATTCTAATACGAGCTCAGTCCTCAGCTTCCTCAGCAGCAGCAGCAGCAGTGGCCTCCCGGAGCATCCTGGGGGCCCTGGCAGCCACAGCTTGCAGCAACAGCGTCCAGCAGCAGTAGCAGCCTCCCTGTGGCCCCTCTGGGGGGCATCCCGGGAGTGGGGGGCCTTGTGGAGCAGAGCCACTCGTCCTTTATACTTAAGTCTATAACCCAGGACACCTGGGTGCAGGTGCACAATTAACATTTACATCGAATGCTCGGCAAGATTCCAAACCCCCGAGGAATCCTGACCATTTACTTTCACTTTCCCAACAGGTGAGTATGATTAAAGTAATGAGCTTCCAGATCCTGTTCCCCATCCATTTTAGTCAAGAACATGTTAACCAGGTACCTTATCTGGTATCAACCAAAAGTAGTGTACAGTAAATGACACGTGTACATGTAAATCCATTCTATAAGAAAAATGTTATAGCCATTCCTTAAAGTCTTAAGACAAATGTGTTAAGATATATACAGCAATGACTATGGTAAACTGATTTCACCCTAGCCATGACCTCATCACTTCATGTGTGTATTGTGGCAATGGCTGTGGAACCAAGCTGCCTAACTGCAGGCTCTCTCTGGCACAGCCTGTAGAGAAAACTACTGGCTGAACAATCTTCCTAAGATACCATTTACAACAAGCCATTGCCCTATGAGGACTTTACTAAATGTCCCCAGTATGTCTATAGTCCCTTATCTTGCTTTGCAAAATTTGCCATAATCTGGCCCATGATATGTATCCAAACCTATTCCTCACTAATCCATGGCCTCTTCTCAGGTCATACTACTTCCACACTCTGCCATGACCATTCTATTCCCTTCCATTCTATTCAATAAGCTTTTGCTCACCACGACTCCCCCTGCAGATAATAATGTCTCTTCCCCCTCAGACCTGTAAAAATGTTTCCCATACTGCAGGCCCCCACTTCAGTTCTCACACCCTCCATAAACACTATTTTCCAACATGCAGGAAAGCTGAAAGTGAACCCGCATATTACCATCTAGATTCCACAACCAATTAACATTTTGCTCTATTTGTTTCATCACATATCTATCCATCTGCCCATCCATCCATTAATCCACCTTATTTTTTGGTATTTTTCAAAATTAATTTCAGACATCAGTTTATTTCACCCCCAAAACTTCAGTCTGTATATCAACTAGAATTCAATATTTGTTTTCAGTTCTTTTTGTTAGGTAAAATTTACATGCCATAAAATATATAAATGGTAACTGCATCACTTCATGAGTTTTGACAAATGCACATGGCCGGTGTATCCCACAGAATACCGTCACTTGAGAAAGTTCCCTCGTGCCCCTCCCCAATCAGTCCTCAGCTCCGCAGAGGCAAACGCTGTTCTGATGATTTGCACCATAAATTAATTTTGTCTTTTTTAGCATTTTATATAGATGGGATCATACAGTTGATATGTTTTTGTGTAAGCCTTACTTCATTCAGTATAACACATTTGAGATTAATCTATGTTTTTGTGTACATAAATAGTTTCTTTTTATTGCTGTGTAATATCACATTGTATGCCTATACCACAGTTTGTTTATATAGTTTTCTGTTGATGAATACCTTGAGCTGTTTCCAGGTTTTGGCTAGTATAAATAAAGCTACTTTCTTGTATAAATGTTTTTGTAGACATATGTTTTGATTTCTCTTAAATATCTAGAACTGGAGTTACTGAGTAACAGGGATGGTTTATGTTTAGGGTTTTGTTTTGGTTTGGGGGTTTGTATTTGTGATATGCTCTCATTTTTTTTAGTCCACTCTTTTTGAGTATGTTGTATTTTTTACCATGGTAAAATATACAGAACATAAATTTACCATTTTAATAATTTTCAGGTATACAATTCAGTGGCACTAAGTACATTCACAATGTTGTGCAACCATCACCACTATCCATTTCCAGAACATTTTTGTCATCCCAAACTGAAGCTCTGTATCCATTAAACCATAACTCCCCATACCTCCTGCTGTGCCTTGAATATTTGTCTCCTCCAAAGCTCATATTGGAATTTAGTCCCCAATGTGGCAATATTGAGAGGGGAGCCTTTAGGAGGTGATTGAATTATAGGGCTCTGCCTTATTAATAGATTGATCCATTCATGAATTAATTAATAAATTAATGGATTAATGGGTTATCATAGGAGTGGCACTAGTGGCTTCATAAGGAAAGGAAGAGAGCAGGTAAGGATGTTCTTGCTCCCTTGCCATGTGATGCCCTGTACTATCTCAGGACTCTGCAGAGAGTTCCCACCAAGATGAAGGCCCTTAACAAATGTGCCCCTGTGACACTGGATTTCCAGCCTCCAAAATTGCAAGAAATAAATTTTCTTTCTTTATAAATTACCCAGTTTCAGGTATTCTGTTATAAACAACAGAAAACTGACTGATAACACCCCCTACCTTCAGCCCCTGGTATCTATTCTATTATCTGTCTCTGTGAATTTACCTACTCTACATACTTCATATTAAATGTAATCATACAATATTTGGCCTTTATGTCTGACTTATTTCACTTAGTATAAGGTTTTCAAGGTCTATCCATTATGTTTAGTTTATAAGAAACTATGAGACCTTTCTTCAAAATGTTTGTACCATTTTATGCTCCCACTGGCAATGGATGAGAGTTCTGGTTGTTTTATATTTTTGCCAACATTTGATGTCAGTCATCTTGATTTTTAGCCATTCTGGCTACTTAAACTCAGTTTGATTACATGCTTTCAGAACTCCTCTTGCTTTTATAGTCTGCACCACCCAATTTAGAATTTAATGGTTTTCGATGCATTCTGTGCATATGAATTCATTTCCCCAGTTGGACTTCAAACTGCTTGAGAACAATGACTGTGCCTTACCTGCTTTTATTTACTTTGTGGTGCCTAGCATTGGATTAGGCTCACGGTAATTGCCTAAAGTTTTTTAACTGACCATTTGAAAACACACTGAGTGCAAACTAAGACTGAGGAGGATTTAACCTAATATATTAGTTACTGTACTGTTGGCAAATTTTCTTATTTCAGGTTGGGGTGTCAAAGTTTTAATTTGTCTTTACTTCATTCTTGACCTTTCTCTAACTATGGATTCAAAAAACATATTAGGAAATAAAATGTTAATAATATCTAAAACTGTAAGCCGGGAAGCATCTATGGTTGCTGAGGGACTGTTAATCCAGCCATAGATTTCATTGCATGTACTAATTAAATCCCTCCATGAAAATAGATTCAGAAAGAGTAACTAATAAAAGAGAGAGAGAGAGAGAAAGAGAGAGCATGAGAAAAACAGAAACAAAAACAGCATATTTACTGTTTCTTTCTAGGAAACGAACCCATGACATGAACCCAATATATATGTGTGTGTGTGTGTGTGTGTGTGTGTGTGTGTGTGTGTGTGTGTGTGTGTGTGTGTTTTTGGTAAACTATCCTTTTTAAATTTAAATGACAAAATTATTACAAATTAGAGTATGGCTCATTAATGCATTTTTTCTTTTTATAAATATCTTATTATTATATATAAGGAAATTAGGATTTTAAACAAATATCCCAATCTTTTATACCATGTATTACCTACTGTTATGGACAAAATTGTGTCCTTCCCCCTCCCCACCCCAAATTCGTATGTCGAAGTCCTAATCCCCAATATGATAGTATTTAGAGATGGGTTTTGGAGATAATTGGGTTTAAATGAAGTCATGAGGGTGAGACCCTCATTATGGGATTAGTGCCCTTATAAGAAGTGACATCAGGGAGAGTGCTCTCTCCCACCCCTTTCTCTACCCAATGCTCCCTGCCATGTGAAGACATAGTAAGAAATTGGCTGTTTGCAAGACAGAAAGAGAGCCCTCACCAGAAACTGACCATACTGGCACTTTAATCTTGAACATTCAGCCTCTAGAACTGTGAGAAAATGAATTCCTCTTGTTTAAATGACCCAGTGTATGGTATTTTGTTAAGAGAGCTGGAGCTGACCAAGACACCTACCATTCTTTTTAACCAGGTCCCATTCTACTCTTCGTAAAAAGGCATTTTTTTCTTAGGAAAAAGCTAAGTTAATGGTTTCCAGTAAAAAGTCCTGATTGGTGCATAGTATACTTTCAGTAAGTGTGTTTTGAACTGAATTGAACTCAGTTCACACTTGTAACATTAGCCTGGAGCAGGGCTAGCTAAACTTGGCAGAGCCAATCAGGTTACACGTCTTATGATTTAAGAGGACCCATGGTACCCCTTTCTTCAAAACATCTATCTATACTAATAACCAGCTAACCTTAAGTATCAATTCCTTCTTAAAGAAAGCATTAGCCCCAGTTTAAATGCAAACATGGTTTTGAAGTCACATTAAAGCACTGTCCATGGTAAACACCTTAACTGGATTAGTGAATGGGATCACCTAGAAGGATCTGAAGAACTAAAAGGTAGAACAGGTAAAAAGGTAGCTTTGTATTTGTTTGGACAGGTAGGGAGTAAAGTAGATGAAAGTCATCAGGAGTAGTGGTGGAAAAATGGCTAACATTTAAACACTGGAGAATTCACATACAAATCTGGATTTCTAGTTTCTCTTGAAAAATCACATTTAGAAGCACTGGGCCAGCATTCCCTCGTGGCAATTACCTACTTGGTAGCTGCCATTTTTACAAAGGCATTTGCGCTCTCTTTCGCCACAGTCCCAACCATCACCCATGTCTCTCACACCAGCTGTAACTTCATTATGGTATCTTCCAAGCCCCTGGAGGCTTTTCGGTTTGCCACCCCTGACCTAAGGCCTAGGAGGGTAGAGCTAAGTGTGACAATGATTGAGCAAGGGGGCTTGTGGGAAGTGAAGGGTGAGAAGGATATTGAATATAGAATGAAGAGATGACAGAGAGTGAGACTACTTAGGAAGGTGACATGGCTTGACTATGTAAAGTAAATGCAGGCAAGATGCACAGAACTTTATAATTCAAGTCTTCTTTTTCTGAAATGTCTCCTACCTATTTTCCATATTCCTCTAAAAAATTAATTAGCTTACCACATGATGCAATTATTGCTATAAGCCACTTCCAATTGAGCACCGAATTTCCAATTTATTCTAACAATTTGAAAATAATCTCTATCTGTATTGTTCAGGATGATGAAGGTTAATCAAAATTTTTGATTGTTAATCTATCACATTGTAGTATCATTTTGAATAATTCCCATTCTCAGAAATCCCCACTTTCAAATGGATTCCCCATTTTAAAATTATATTAACCTGAGAAGGACAAAGTAATGTAAGTAAGGTTACAAAGACATATTAATGTTACCAAAATGTAATTACACATATATCAAATTTGTTTTGTCTTATTTTTGTGGCCTTGAAACCAGGAAAAAGTGGTTGCCATTTTTTCAAGACTGACAATCTCCTTGTGATGAGTAGAGAGTATTATTATTAGCTGATATTAGCAAATCACTTCCTTCCCAGACCCACCTGCTTCCTTCCTACAAATTTTTACTATAATTTTAGATAGGGAAATTGAATTATAATGAGCCTAACAACATTCTAAAGATAGAGCTCCTTACCAGCCCATATACAACTTTGCTGAGAAGCTAAGAATATTAGAAGAATGGTCAAATAGGAGAGCACTTAGTCTTTCAAATTAAACATGTTTAATTTCAGAAAGAAATACAGTACATGGGCAATAAAAAACATTCCTTCTATCCTCATGCAGGCATCTTGTGTAAGTTACTCCTCAAAATCTTTTTTCACTGGCAGGCACATTATGGGAGGTTCAGTGGCCAATAATGAGGGCAGGAATTTTTGTCTTTTTCATTTACTGCTACGTGCTAGCACCTAACAAAGTGCCTGTCATATAGTAGATATTCAATTAATATTAGCAGAGTGAGGGAATGCAGTGATGAGCTAGAAGGCACAGTCTCTTCCCTGGAAGAGTTTGAAGATGAAACAAAGAAGTAAAAACATAACACAGCTAGTCTACAAAATTGCATGAGTATGAATGAATGTACCCCACTTAGCTCCTATTTTCTCTTGTCCCCTCCTGATCCTTTCCTAATAAAATGCATGTAAAGAGGAGGAATTAAGCAAACAACAAGGTATATGCAATTTTCAATGATGTCTATGTCATTTCTTACCTTAACTCCCACCCATTGGCTAAGCTAGTACTAACCCAAAGTTACAAGGCAAAGGTTTTTTGTGTTTTTCTTTTTTCTCACCTAGATTTCCTAGTGCTTCTTTCTTACTTTCTCCTCAATCAAATGTTTTCATCTAGATTTTTGTTCTTAAAGGATGAGAGGTACAAGGTGTGGTGGGGGTGAGGGTTAGACATGATGCTTAGTTAGATTCATGATGTTCCAAAGCATGATGTTTGTGACAACCATGTATATGAAGGTACTTCAAAAAGTTCATGGAAAAATAAAATTAAATACAAATCTTCCGACGAATTTTTTGAAGTACCCTTGTATATGTTGTTTCCTTTGAGCTCCAGAAAGAGGAAGATTATATTTTTATAGTGTAGTCCTCAGGATACAGGCCCCCACTGCTACAGCTGCTAGCAGTCTGGAACTCCCCATTGAGACCTTCCCATTGGCACACTAGGCAGCACTTTGAGATTACTACAGTTGCCAGATCCTGTCTTGTGTCCTAGGAAGAGAAACATGGAGATGGGAAGTACCACACTGTCACTTATCCTCATCTATTTTCCAAAATGAGATACCAAAGAGAAGACAATGAGCAAAGAGAGTAAATATGTGAGCAAATATAGTAGTCCTGACCACATATCCAAGTGTTGAAAGGATTCTTAGTAAAGGAACTCCATCAGAGCAGAAAACTTGTCTGTCCTATTCCTGCTCTAATTCCAGCACCTAGAAAAGTGCCAGACACATAACTGGTCCTTGCCAAATATTTGTCAAATGAATGAATCCTATGTAAAGGAGTGATTAGAATTGAGGCACAAAGTGTGCAAGGGCAGGGTAAAATTACATGATGGCAGTTTCTCATAGGAGGGACAGCCAGTGGATTAGCTTGTAGGAGGCAGAGTAGTAGTAGTTGAGAGATATGAGGTGAGGTATCTGGAAGTAATGAGTTGTTTGCAGGAAAACTAGATAATTTATTATCCAAACCTGGATATTTTTAAGAATGAAAGAGAATACTTAATTATTCCAGGATGACATGTATAAATCAAGACCATCCTGGGCAAACTGGGGTATATGATTACCCTCTTTATATGATAGTACGTAACATGAATAAGGGTTTGGAGATAATGAAAATAAAGTTTGAGATAGATTATTTTAGTTTTCATAATAGGACTTTAATTCTGAAAGAGAGAAAGAGAGTGTGAGAAAGAGACTAGAAGCCATAAGGTTTGCTAGAATTGTAACTGTTATAATCTAGGGATGAGATTGTTGTTTAGTTAGAGATAGATTGTTGTTTAGTTAGAGATAGTTGTTTCCTGCAAACAACTTTGAGAGCAGAGGAGAAGGAGCAGATCTAAAGGAGTTTGTGAAGAATCACGCAGAATCAATTAACCAGGGAATATAAATGTTCAGGCATAATAGTGAGTGCAGTATTATTTCAAAAATATGAAAAATGTAAGCTCTGATAAATTCTGCACTCACCTGAAGTTGTCTCCACACCTTCTAGCTCTTTAATATTGGAATATTTACTTAATCTCTTTGACCTTCAGTTATCTAGTGTAACTAAAGGTAAGTTATTCAAGTAAACCTTCTCATATTTTCAGACTATATTGAAAATCCAAATTTGGTCCTGTTGAGCTAGTATTTTTTTTTTTCATTATTCTTCACCCAGAAAGTTTTTAATGTTCTCAGACTTTTTGAAAGTGCCTTAAACAAAACAAAAACTTAAGCTATAACTATGAAATCAGGGTTTTAAAAAGTTGTTCATGCATGAACAGTGACTCAAATCATCCCTAAAGTTTGTTTTCAAGGAATATTCCTGCCAATTGCATCTTGCATCTTTCCTACATCAAAAAGCATTTCTGCCGGAAAGCACAACAAAAGTGATTAGATCTGGAAGATTTTGAGTTCCTCCTAGTAATTTTTGACTTTCAGAAAGACAGAAAATTATGGAGCGAAGTCTATAAGCAGGAGAAACCCCAGTTTTACCACATAATTTTATTGCTCCTTTCCCACAACTCCGAGAACTCCTTTCCCCTTGCCTCAAAGCAAACTGCTGCAGGCCTTGGACCCTTTGACTACCACTCATCTATGTGAACACTGCATTGTCCCGAAGGGCCTAGCACCTCTGATTCTCTACCCTATTTCTCATCCACAGCCCCGGTTTCTACTGCAATCCAGTTGGCAGGTCAAAACTCCGTCATCTTCCCTCTCTACACAAATACACATTTTACCAAAACTTTGAGAAAGGAGAAATTAGTTTCCAATCTCTCCCTCTCACTTTTATGCTTACACACTTGATTTAAGGGAGAATTTGCTACTTTATATTCTCTTTAGTGAAACTTTCTCAACAATAATTGCACTCAACATCATCACTGGTTCAAGGATCAATGAAGAGAGTAGTGGAAGTCCTTGATAGCACCTAAATGTCATGAGACTCATATTTCCCACTGTAAAAATTGAACCACTTCTGAGTTGTTGAAATTATTGCTAAATATATTTACAGTCTTTTTTACAATAAAAAGCTTTATTACTCTTATTATGGGCTGAAGAAAATGCTTTAAATCTTGAGTTCTGAAGTAATATCTCCTGTCCTAAAAGCAATGAAGCTTTTCAAAAGAGAAAGGGAAAGAAAGTGAATTCTAAAAAGGTAGTTTATGGTTTTGGAATTTTGTTGCAATTTTGGTTCATATATTTTTACTAAGTGTAACCTTTATATGTAAATTAAATTATTATATAAGAGAGAGTACTGTTTTTATAAAGTAAGAAATGATTTTATATCCTAAAAGACAGAGGCATATAAACTAGTAAGGTAGCTCTGCATGTGTTTGATGGCCGTGAAAAGACCTGTTTGATTTTCTATTACAGACCAGCAGACTATGCTGCCCTGGCCCACCAGACCCAAACTGTGGGGTAGCCGACATCTCATTAGGGAGTCCTATGGTACAGAGTACATTCATAGCCTGTAATAAATAAAGTACATTTAAAACCTCATGTATAGAAACAGTCCTCCATTGTGAAAGCAGTACCATAAAAAGACGTTTATCCTTTGAAACATTATTAGAGAGGAGAAAAAATTTTTTTTCTGGCTAAACCTTGACAAATGAATTTATCGTCTGGCCATATGGGATAGTGTGTGCACACATGTCCAGATAGTCAAATTCATTCAAATTGGTCCAGATAGACTAATTCATCAGTTCTTTGGAGGGAAAGCCTAAGCTGAGTTAAATAAAATGTTAAAATAAAAGAAGTTTAATTACCTCAGGGGAGAAGTACTGAGGACTTGGCCTCAAGTCTTAACAGAATTCCATAATGGTTTTAGTGAGAAGATGATCATTTGTGATTAGCATGTTCATTGTATACAAAGGCTTCAGCAAAAGTGGGGATCTGTTTAATCTTCACACTTAGTCATTTATCTATTTGTTGAGCAGACTCCAGTGTGTGTGCTTGTGTGTCTCCATAGTACATTTAGGCTGGGCAGGTTGAGATTATTGCATATTCCAAATTAATGGACTTTGGGTTAATAAGGTTTTACCCTTCTCTGTGTGTACATGACAGACAAAGGCAGTAAAGAACAAAATGTGACACCTGTACTTCAGGTTTTAAGTCATTCTATTTGTTTTCCTCCATGTCAATGCTGTAAATTCTACCTCTCATATGAGAAGTCAATTTATTTCTCTTTGTTTCTGCTATTGTCCTTTGTGATAAAAATTTTGTAATCAGAATTTACCTGAGAATTCGTAGATATGTGAAGCAAGATATACCTGGTAATAACTTTCTCTTTTGTAATGGCTATCTACTGTAATTATTTCTTTATTAAACACCAGTAACTCAGAAGAGGTGCTGCAAATTATATTTATGGTATTTTCCTAGTTAACTTAAAGTCTATAAGTGATACAATGCAGCAAAGACCAATACATAGGGAGGCATTCATAGATGAGGCACGTCTGAAAGGGAAAAAGAGATTGAGAGAAACTAGCAAAAAACAAAAACAAACCTGAAAGGATTGGAAGGATTCTGAAAAGACGGTGCAATAGGAAGCACCAGGAATATGTCTTCCCATATTATACTGATTATACTGACAGAATCTGTGTGATACAACTATTTGCAACTCTGAAGTTTATTGAAGGCTGGAAACTTCCAGGGTAAGGCTTGGGTAGTAAAATGAGGTTAATTACAGCTCTTAACTAAGCATTAGCTATACATCCTTCAAACCTCTGCTAGTCCCATGGCAGACAGCCATGCACATGTTCCTGAAGCTTGCACACAGATAGTGGGAGCTAAGGTGGGCTTATTGCCTAGCCTCCAAATACTGGGAATCTGTGTTCTGATCACTGATTGCTACTTCTGGTGCCAGAGATACACACACAGAGTCAGACAGCCACTGTTGCACTGCAACCTCCATTGTCCCAAGCCCCTCACCTACAGGTGAAGTGATTTCCAGGGCATTTAAAGGGCAGGCGTCTTCCTTCTCTCCCTCATTTTTCCCTTTTTTCCCTTCTGGGAGCCACACAATAAAGACTAGAAAATTCAAAAGCAACTACCTATACAGGGCAAATTAGAAAGTGACTGCCAATACCCAAGGAAAGTTGCAGACCCAGAAGAAACCTGAGATCTTAAATTTACACCTCAGTCTGATCCACAGCATGAAGATTGCCTACAAAAATAAAATTACAAAAAATCAAAATAAAAACAAAATACAGAAACCCCTAGAAAGGAACAGAATCTGATTTCCAGAGTTTCCACAACACTAGATTCAAACGTATAGTTTTCAACAAAAGACACTAAGGCATACAAATAAATGGAAAAGTATGGTCCACTTAAAGGGTAAAATATAAACTAACAGAAACTGTCCCAGAGAAAGGCCAGATGACTACTGTCCAAAGATGTTAAATCAAATATCTTAAAGATGCTCCAAAAATTAAAGGAAGACATGGAGAAAGCCAAGAAAACACTGCATGAACAAAATAGAAATACTAATAAAGAAATAGAAAACCTAAAAAGAAACCAAAAATAATTCTGCAGCTGAAAGTCCAATAACTGAAATAAAAAATTCACTAGAGAAATTCAAAAGCAGATTTGAACAGAAGAAAGAATCAGTAAACTTGAAGAAAAGACAATTGAAATTATTGAGTTTAATAAAGAGAAAGAAAAAAAGATTTAAAAAAATGCAGAGCCTAAGGAACCTGTGGGACACCATCAAGCAGATGAGCACATACATTGTGACAGTCCTAGAAGGAGAAGAAAGAGAGATGGGGCAGACAAAAGATTTGAAAAATTATTGACCAAAACCTTCACAAATTTGATGAAAGATATGAATATAATCATCCAAGAAGCTCAAAGAATTTCAAATAAGATGAACTCAAAAAGGCCCATACTAAGACAGATTATAATCAAACTTTTCAAAAGACAAAGACAAAGAGAATTTTTAAAGCAGCAGGAGAGAAGCAACTTGTCACATACAAGGGATCCTCAATAAGAACATAAGCAGATTTCTTATCAGAAACTTTGGAGGCCAGAAGTCAGTGGACTGATATATTCAGTGTTAAAAACAATAACAACTATGAACTAGAAATCCTATATGCAGCATAACTGTCATTCAAAACTGAGGGAAAAATTAAGACATTCTCAGACAAGCAAAAGCTGAAGGATCTCATTACCAATAGACTTGCCCTGTAAGAAATGCTAAAGGGAGTCCTGCAAGTTGAAATGAAAGGGACACTAGACAGTAACTTGAAGTCATATGAAAAAATAAAGATCTTAATAAAGTAAACACATAGGCAATTATAAAAGTTAGTACTTTTATAAAATCAGTTTATAACTTCACTTTTTGTTTTCTACCTGAGTTAGGAGACTGATGCATTATAAAAAACAATTGTTACTTTACGTTTTGGCCACACAATGTATAAAGATATAATTTTGTGGCATCAATAAGTAAAAGGGGTAGAGAAAGAGTTATATAGGGGCAGATTTTTGTATGTTATTGAAGTAAGACTGGTATAAATTCAAATTAGAGTGTTATAACTTTTAGATGGTAGATATAATCCACATGGTAACCATAAAAAATTGTTATATAATATACACAAAAGGAAATGAGAAGGGAATTAAAATCACTTAAAAAAATCAGCCTGATATACAAAAATGATAGTAATGGAGGAAACAAGGGACAAAAAAGCTTATAGAAAACATAGAAAAATGATGCTTGTAAGTCCCTCTTTATCAGTAATTATCTTAAATGCAAATGGCTTAACTCTCTATATTAGTCTGTTTGCATTGCTTAGAATACCTAAAACTGGGTAATTTATGAAGAAATGAAATTTATTTCTTATAGTTTCAGAGGTCAGGAAGTCCAAAGTCCAGGGAACACACCAGGTGACTCTCCGTAGCAATGCAGGGCATCACACAGTAAGAATGGACTGAGCAAGAGAGCTAACCCACTCACTTGTTCTCCTTATAAAGCCCTCAGAACCATGCCCATGACAATCCATTAAACCATCAATGAATTAATCCATCCACAGGGTATAATCCTCACAATCTAATCACCTCTTAAAGGCCCTACCTTTCAGTTACCATAATGGGATTTCCCGCCCTCTTAACACTTACAGTGTGGATTAAATTTCCAATACATGAACTTTGGGGGGATACTTTTAACCCACAGCACTCTCCAGTCAAAAGACAGAGATTGGTAAATGGACTTAAAAAACAGGATTCAACTGTATACTGCATATAGGAAACTCACTTTAGATTCAAAGACATAAACAGGTTGAAAGTCAAAGAATGGAGGAAGCTATTTCATGCAAATAGTAACCAAAAGAAAGCAGAAATGACTACATTAATATCAGACAAAATAGACTTTAAATCAAAAAAGTATATAAGAAACAAAAGGCATTATATATTAATTAAAGGTTCAATATAGCAAGAAAATTTAATGATTATAAAACATTTAAACATGTAATGACAGACCTTCAAAAAAATGAAGCAAAAATCAACAGAAATGAAAGGAGAAATAGATGGTTTTGCAATAATGGTTGGATACTTTAATACCCCATTGTCAGTAATGGATAGATCCAACAAAAAGAAGATAAGTAAGGAAATAGAGGACTTGAACAGCATAATAAACCAACTAGATCTAACAGACATGTGCAAAATGCTCTACCCAACAACAACAGAATGCACACTTTTCTCAAGTGCACATAGGACATTCTCTAGGATACACCATATGTTAGGCCACAAATTAATTTTAAAAGATAGACATCACACAAAGTATCTTCTTTGACCACAACAGGATGATGTTAGAAGTCAATAACAGGAGGAAAACTGGAAAATTTACAAATTTGTAGAAATTAAAAAATACACTGAAACAATCAGTGAATCATATATCTCAAGAGAAATAATAAAATACCTGGAAATAAATGTAAATGAAAACACAACATACCAACATTTATGAGACACAGCAAAAGTAGTGCTAAGGGGAATTTTTATAGCTATAAATGCTTACATTAAAAAACAAGATTTCAAGGGCCAGCCCATGGCTTACTTGGGAGAGTGTGGTGCTGACAACACCAAGTCAAAGGTTAAGATCCCCTTACCGGTCATCTTTAAGAAAACAAACAAACAAACAAACAACCCCCCCCCCCAAAAAAAACCCAACCAGATTTCAAGTCAACAACTTAACTTTACAACTTAAAGAACTAGAAAAAGAACAAACTAAACCACAAGCTAAAAGAAGGAAGGAACTAATGAAGATTAGAGCAGAAATAAATGAAACAGAGAATAAAAAACAGTAGAGAAAATCAACAAAATCTAAGGTTAATTCTTCAAAAACATCAACAAAATTGACAAACCTTTAGGGAGATTGACTGAGTAAAAAAGAGAAAACCCAAATTGTTAAATCAGAAACGAGGGTGGAGACATTACTACCATTTCTACAGAAATAAAAAGCATTATAAGAGAGTACTATGTACAATTGTACAACAACAAATTGGATAACCTAGATGAAATGGACAAATTCCTACAAACACAAAACCTACCAAGACCAAAGAGATTACAAAAGAATAAAAAATCTGAGTAGACCTATGATTAGTAAGAATATTAAATCAGTAACTAAAAATCTCTAAGCAAAGATAATCGTAGATACAGAAAGTAGAATGGTGGTTACCAAGGGCTGGAAAGAATGGAGAATTATTGTTTAATGAGTATTAAGTCTCAATTTCACAAGATAAAACAAGTGTTGGAGGTGAATGATAGTGATGATTGCACAACAATATGAATGAACTCAACACTGTTGAACCGTACACTTAAAAATGGTTCAGAGGGTAAATCTTATGTGTATTTTACCATGATAAAAAAATTGGGGGAAAAAACATAATGGATTGTTCCTCCACTATCACAGACTTATAGAACTGGAAAAGCCATACAAGGGAGTAGAATGCCATAGGTGAATGGAGAGTTAGAAATCACCTAGTGAAATTCAACCACCTCCTTTTACAGATGGTAAAACTAAAGAAGAGAGAAGTTGAATGCCTCTTATGAGTTTATGCAGTTTATTAATTGTAGAGCTAAGCCTTCTGCTTCCTGGTGGTTCTTTCTAGTATGTTCCTTTGTTCTTTTTGTTTTAACCTTAGATACAGAAGTTTGAATTAATCTTACCACCCAGATCATAGTATATTATTATGATTGATCCTCATAATCTTCCTCTCATTAATTAATTAACTAATTAATTAAATCCCCTCCATCCCCATTCTCCACACCCATTCCACACCTCCCATGAACAACTATTCTATTGTATTTACTATGTACATGTCTTGCAAAATGTGAATTTTAGGCTCATTCATTTAACATTATTTGATAATAATGTGTTATATGTCACTATTTCTTACTTTATTCACTAAGCAGTTTTTTAAGATTTATCCATGTTGCTATATGTACATTAATCCACTGCTTCTGACTACATGGCTCTCCATGTTCTGTACCAACCACAAGTGGCCTCTCTTTCCCAGTAGTTGATGTACACAATGTCCCCATCTCCCTTCCACCACAAATAATGCTGCAACAAACAGTGTTATGCATGGTTCTTATTTGAGACATAAATTGAATGAGTTTATATTTAGTTGAGTATATTTAGCTTGAATAATTATTGCCAGATTGGCTGCATTAGTCTAGAATTCTACTAGAAGAGAAAAATTTTTTATCTTCATATCCATATCAACAGTTGACATTACCCAGCTTTTAAATTTTTTCTACCCTAACAGATGTAAAGTGACTTCATATAAACTTTTCAAATTATTAATGATTCTGAGCACATTTCCATACGCTCATTAGGGTTTGGGGATTTATCCTCTTTACATTTCCTGTTCTTAACCTATACCCACCTTTCTACTGAGGTTGCTGATTTTTTTCTTTTGACTTATGAGTCCCCTGTATAAATTAGATATTAATCCCTTATTGATTTTAGACACTGCTAATATTTTCTCTCATTCTGCCACCTGCCTATGAACTGTTAAATTGTATCATCAACAAATGGATATCATTAATTTGTATGTAATCAAGTTAATCAACTTTTTAGGCTATGATTTGTATTTTTGAACTTTTGAGACTTTCTTGTTTATCCCTAGGTCACAAAGACATTCTCCTCCATTTTCTTCTTATGAATTTATAGTTTAACTTTTTACATTTGGATTTAATATACCTGGAGTCAACCTTTGTATATAATGTTATGTAAGAACCTAGCATTTGTTTTCTTGCTTCTTTTGTTTTGATTTTCAGATTTTTTAACTTTCAGTTTTGAAAAAATTATAGATTTACAAGTAGTTGCAAAATTAGTGAAGAGAGATCCCATTTGCCTTCACTCAGTTTACCCCAAGATGTAACATCTTGTACAGCCATAATACAAGTACAATATCAACACCAGGAAATTGTCATTGGTATAGTCCACAGACCTTATTCAGACCGATTTTACATGCACTCATCTGTGTGTGTGTAGTTCTGTGCAATTTTATCACATGTGTAGATTGGTGTAACCAACACAAAGTATCGAACTGTTCTATCACCATGAAAAACTCCCTTATGCTACCCCTTTATAGTTTCACCTACCCTGCTCTTCACTCCCCTCTTTCCCTTGTCCCTGGCAGTCACTACTCCTCTGTTCTCCATCTGTATAATTTTGTCATTTTGATTGTCATTCAATTATATAAATAAAATAATGCAGTATGTAATCTTTTGAGATTTTTTTTTCACTCAGTATAATGTCCTTGAGATCCATCCAAATTGTGTATATCAGTAGTTTGTTCTTTTTTATTGCTAAGTATTATTTCATAGTATAGATATGAAACAGTTTGTTTAAATATTTATCTGTTGAAGGTAATTTGCGTTTGTCTCCAGTTTTTGAATATTATGAATATTTTTCTACATATGTTTGTTTGGTCATAAGTTTTTAATTTCTTTACATATATACCTAGAAGTAGAACTGCTGAGTGATACAGTAACTCTATGTCTTTCTGAGGAACTGCCAGACTGTTTTCCAAAGCAGCTGCAGCACTTTACTGTCCCACCAGCATATATAAGAAATCTAGTTTCTCCACATACTTGCTAGCATTTGGTATTACCAATATTTTTTTTTTTAGCTATTCTAATAGGGGTGTAGTGATATCATGGTTGTAAATTGATTTTCCTGATGGATAGTGTTGAAACTAAATACTTGTGTCTCCTCAAAATTCAGATGTTGAAATTCTAATCCCCAATGTGATATTGTTAGGAGGTGGGGTCTTTGGAAGGGGATTAGGTCATGAGGATAAAGCCCTCATAAATGGGATTAGTGCTCTTATAAGAAGAGACATGAGACAGATGATTTCCCTCTTTGCCATGTGAGGATACAACAAGATGGCCATCTGTAAAACAGGAGGAAGGACCTCACCAGATACCAGATCTGCTGGTGCTTTGATCTTAGACTTTCCAGCTTCCAGAACTGTGAGAAATAAATATATTTTGTTTAAGCCACTCAGTCTATGGGGTTCTGTTAAAATAGCGAGAGATAACTGAGACAGGTAGTAATGTCAAACATTATTTTATTATTTTATGAGCTTATTTGCCATCTGTATAGTGTCTTTGGTGAACTGTCTCTTCATGTCTTTTGTCCATTTTCTAAATGAATTGTTATATTTTTCTTTTGAGTTTTGAGAATTATTTATATAGAGAGATAATAGTCCTCTATTCGATACATTTGCTTACAAACATTTTCTCCTGGTCTGTAACTGTCTTTTCATTCCCTTTAACAGAGTTTCCTAGTGATTTTTTTTTTTTTAATTTTGATGAACTCCAATTTATTGATTTTTTTGTGGATTATGCTTTTCATGTTTATTAAAGGTTCATTTTCTTCTTGTGGCAATTTTAGCATTTTACATTTTTCTACAAATAGATCTATTTCATCTAGGTTTTAACATCGGATTTCTTTTTTAAGTATTTTGTTTATTTTCATCTTTTTCCTTTTATTGATCATCTCGCCAAAGTTCTAATTTATCATTTCAAAGAATTAGCTTTTAATTATGAGAATTGTCTTTGTTGTTTGCTGGTTTTTTGTGCCTCTGTTTCATTTATTTTTATCATCATCTTCATCGTATTCTTTCCTCTTAACTGTTTTGTTTTTTCAATTGGTCTTTTCCCAACTGCTTGAGTTGAATACTTAATTCATTTATTTTTTCTTTATTTTGTAATGTAATTTTAGTACATACAGAGGATATGCATGACATATGGGTAAGTAATAAAATCTTTCTTCTTCAAGTGTACTTCACCCAGACTTTGTACACAAATGGGTATTTTAACAATTTTTGTACCCTAGGGGAAGAGATTCCTCAGCTTCTCTGGAAAACTGTGCTTAATTTAGCTGTATTGGTGATAATCAAAGCTAAAATCAGAGACTGAAAAAAAGAGATATACTATGAAAAAATGCAAACATATATTGAAGATATTGATGAGACTACTGCTGGTCAATACATCATGGTGAAAAGTCTAACTTTGTTTCTGCTTCTTGTCATTACTGTAATATGTCACTTTTGAGAATTATTTTTTATTTACTTTATTTCATCTTTAAAATGGGTATAATATTTGTTATTATCACTATGACTTGGTGATAATTTAAACAGTGCTGGCGGATATTCTCAGATGAAATTTGCTCTTAAAAAAGAAATCTGTAGTTTTTTAATAAAAGTTTTGTTCAAATTCATTTCACTAATTTTAATCACTGTCCTAATATTATTATATAATGCATACAACATTAAATAATTGTGGGAAAGCTATTCTTTAAAGTTTTTTCAGCCGCTTCACTTTGGTATTTTATTTGAAAAGAAAGGATTTTTGTTAACAAAACGTGCGAAGTGTGTCATAACTTAATCAGATGAATTTGTTTAATATTCAGCATGCCCCACAATTCTCTGCACCACACCCTACACACTATAACTTTCTTTTTCCTTATCTGCTAGAAACTGTAATTGTGGTAGCATGTGCATTATTTCTTGTAATCCAATTCAATCAACAAATCCTCATCAAGCTTCTGCTATGTATGATTCACTTTGGTTACAAGGGTGAACACTATATTGAACTGCTTAGAGGATTGCCCCTCTGGATGTTTTCATCTACAAATGTGTAACATCAGTAGCCTTCTCTTCATTTTTTATCCCTATCTCCTGGTTAGAAAAATATAAATGTAAAATATAATTTAAAATACAAATTTTTTATATAATACGAGCAAAGCCATATTCTTTGGATTGTCTTCTGCATATGCATATGGATTGCATATGACAATATGGATTATCAACCTGCATATACTTGAGAGATATATCATTTTACTTAAAGTGGTTATAGCAGTTTCAACTATAAGTTTGTCTAAATACTTTTGAACCTTTAAAAACAATATTTTCAACCTATGCCAATAACTGAGAAATAGATTTTTATGCATTTACTATCTACTATCTAGTAATTTAGTATATATTGTAAAATCACTGAATTTTAAACTACTGCAATAGTTCTCTTACTTGCTTCTTGCTTCTTGTTTTCCTGACCTCCTAATCATTCTGCATTCCTAAAATGCCACATTGTGCACTTTATTTCCATGCTCAGAAACCCTCAGTGGCTCCATGTTGTCCATGCAATGCAAATGACTATTATTTGCTCTACACTATACTCATTGTCCTGAGAGAACTTATACATTTGCTGTCCTACACAGTACATTATCTTGTTAGTAAAAAATTTTATACATTTACAAATTTCTTAAAGAAAAAAATGTCTCTTCCTCTCTTAAATCTATCCCCCAGAACACCTTGAATCATGGCTGTGCCCTGGGAGACAACTGATAAATGTTTTCTAAATTATTGATCCAGTCCATTCGAACCTTATCTGTGTTTTTAGTTTCATCACTTTCTGACGCAAGATTCTTTCATCATTTATTTACATCTATTGGAGAAAAAGTGATGAGAAGAGGAGCTATAGTCATGCATACTGGCCCCTAAAACCTGGATTCTGTATATATCCTGACTTGCCCAAATTCTAAATCCCCAAACTGCTCAGCCTTTCCAAGACCAAACCCTCCTTCCAAATTCCTCCAGACATCCATTGTCTTCTTTCCCTCAAGATAATCCTGTAGCCGCCTCCACTTTATGCTTTTTGATAGAGTCATGGTTTGCCTTGAAACTACTGAAATGAAACTTCACAGCATTAATCAAAGTTCTCATGTTCTACACATTCTTATCAACTCTATGCCCAACCCTTAATATACACTGATAGACCTGTAGCATATTTTTCATCACTCAGCCTTTATCTTTCCAAATTGAAAAAAAAAAAAAGTATGTATGTATTTCTATTTATGTATATATGTACATACTTATTTATTAATCTATATCAGGGTACTTCAAAAAGTAGGTGGAAAAAATAGAATTAAAAGATAATATGAATCTTTCCATGAACTTTTTGAAGTACTCTCATATCTATCTATCTATCTACCTACCTACCTATCTACCTATCTTATCTTCTCATAATTGACTAATAGACTCTTAGAGTTTGGGAGAAAACTTAAACATCAACCATTCCCAACTAGTCACCCAATACTAGTCACAGGATACACTGACTTAGTTCAGGTCACTATAACAAAATACCATAGACTGGGAGGCTTAAACAACAAACATTTATTTCTCAGAGTTCTGGAGGCTGGGAAGTCCAAGATCAAACTGTTGGATGATTCAGTTCCTGGTGAAGGCCCTCTTCCTGTTTTACAGACTGCCACCTTCTTGCTGGATCCCCATATGGTGGAGAAAGAACATTGCCCTCATGTCTCTTCTTGTAAGGACAATAATCCCATTGATAATAGCTTAATCTTCATGACCTAACTACTTCCTAAAGGTATCACTTCCAAATACCATCCCATTGAAGATTAGGACTTCTACATATGAATTTTGGGAGGACACAAACATTCAATCCATGGCAAATCCTAATGGCGTTTCTGTTTTCTCTCCAGGCTTTCTCTCTTCAGTTGGGATAATCCCAGAACTACATACAATGATTGAAGTATGGTCATTTTATTATTTCAGTCAACAAATGCTGCAGCCCTTTTGGTCAGTGCTTTCAGGGAAAAGTCAATGATATTGCTAGTTTTCTTTCCTGGAAGATCACCACTTACTAATGATAGCTCACCTTATGTAAGACTAATGAAGATATGACTCATGTAGTTTAGTCTTGAGTGGTGTCACATTCAATATGCACACTTCAAAAGCAAAAAATTAATTCATAAACTGAAACAATGCTTCACATTCCCCTTTCTACCCCCCTCAATTTAACATACACCACACTCTTTAGAGACCAAACATTCCTTCCACTCCAACTCTCCCTCTCCAGCTTGCAAAGCCTCTACTCTTTCTATCTGCTCTCCCACTTCATTATTTTATATGTTCAGTTAACCTCTTTCACTTAGTCTTTTCCTTCTTCTGCAGCTTCTCTTGTCCTGTCTCCCTGTTCTCCTCTGACTATTCTTTGATTCTATATCATGAAAATCTAAGAACTGGTCTGGGTGAGATACTTTTGTAGATAGTTGGGGGAGTAGAAGTAGTCGACAGGAGAAATTGAGTATGCAAGGTAAGATTCTCTTTTGTGACAAAAGTCTGTAAAAACTTTCCTTTTGATGATTTTACTCCAATATGTATATTTAGGATTATGTTTTTATAAGTATATTAACTCACAGTCATTTAGTTTGTACCTCATGCCACTTTCTGCCCTTTCTCACTCTCACACAATCTACTTACTATTGTCCATTTCAGCTTCATCATTTTTGTTTTGTGTTTATTACCTAGCAAAGCTTCATGTTAGCAGTAAACTTATGTCTCTATTACGTATTACCTTTTCCAGTCATATTATTCTCATTTCCCACTGTATATTTTTCATTTACATGTCTTTTTCACCATTTTTCTTTCTTTCTATGGTTTTTAGGTTCTAGAAGCCAAGGAACATTTCTATTAACAGAGCAATTAATGTCAATGCACAGACACTTTCTAATAGTAATCAATGCCAATATTTATAAAATGTAAGATTTTCATATATGCCAGTCGTCTCATGGTCAAGAGCTGAAATAGCGCTAATATAAGGCAATCAGGGATGCTTTTCCTGATCTTTCCTTCCCTCTCTCCTTCTTTAACCCTTCCCCAATTCTTTCAGCTCTTCCCATTTGTCGATTCTCTTCTTAAATCTCTGCAGTCTGTATTCTTGCTTCCACATCTCAAATGGATAGTATTTCCCCAAAGGTCACCAAGATCATCAAATATTTACTAAGTGCATACTACATATTAGGCATATTACAAATAAAGGGCTGTTTATATGTTGGTGGACAAAACAAACATAATTTCTACCCACATAGAAATAGAAACTAAAGAGAGATATAGAGACTAACTAAATAATCACAAAAATAAGAATTAAATATTTGACAAGTGCTATGAAGGAAAAGAATATGACCCTATGAAGAGAAAACAGTGTTCACCTCATTTTGATTGAAGGATGAAACATTTCTCTTTAAAAAACCCATGTTTAGACTAAGGCCTGAAGGATTAGAAGAATTAGATAGATGAATAGAACAGAAGGGAAGGTTCCAGACAGTGGGCAAAGCATGTATGAAAACCCTGAGGAAGAAAATAATTGGTGCCTTAGAAAAATTGAGAGATGTGATATACAACCACAACATGAAGAGCAAGGGGGAAAGTGAGAGAAAAAAGCTGGAAGGGTAAGCCTCGGAAATAGTATGCAGGATTGTTTGTTAATGATTTATAGTTTAATCTTAAGTGCAATGGGAAGCTGGTGAAGGTTAAAAATGAGTGGTAAAATATCATTTACAAATTTATAATGTGGAGAAAAGCAGATTGGAAGGGTAAAATTGGTAAACAATTACATGATTTCACACAAGAAATGATGGTGGATTTGACAAGAGCAAAATCTGAGATGTATTTAATGTGAAATTGACAGGATTTGGTGATGGATTAATGAATTGGATGTGGAAGGTGAAGGAGAAAAGGAATTCTCAGTTTTCAAGCTTAAGCAATTGGGGGAATGAGGTGCTTTCACTGAGATGAGGCAGTCAGAAGGAAGAGCAGACTTTTTCCGGAGGGTGCATGGTTACTCAAGTGTTCATTTTTTGATCTGTTAAATTTGAGATGACTATGAGACATCCAAATGGCAGTATCAAGTAACTTAGAAAGTTGACCTGGTCTGAAGACATACATTTGGGAGTTACATGCATATAGATGGTATTTAAAACAATAGGAATAGATGGAAGAGGACAAATGAAAGTGAACCAGAGTGACTCGCTAACATTATATTCTAAGGGTTATTGTTTTCCTTAAGCCTTGTTCTCCTACATCTTTCTGGTTCATTTACAATTACTAATCATGCCTTTCTCCTTTAAATTTTGTCCTCCCATAGATGCTGTAACACTGCACTCTCCTCTCTGAATTTTGTTGGTTCTTCTTCTCACCCTCTACATGAAGATACTCCCAAAGGCTTACCTTAACCTTCTCTTCTCCAACCTCTCTCCTCTACCACCTACATATTCCCTCTTAGAAGGAAATCATACTCTGTATTATTTAGAGTCATACTAGCTACTGTAACATAAAGACTCCAGAATGCAGTGACTCAAACCCAATGCAAATTTAGTTCTTTCTAACGTAACAGTCCAAGTTCAAGATGAGTGACAGGTTTTCCTGCACAACATAACCTAGGGTTATGTTTCTTCCATTCTGTTTCTTTACTGTCTCCTAGGGTATTACTTTTATCTTTGTGTTTGAAATGTGGTTGCAGTCATATCTGTATTTCATTTTACTGGATGGTGAAAGAGACTGTGAAAGAAACAGTCTACTATCTTAAAGGCTCTGGCCTGAATATCATGCACATCACCATCTATCATTTACTGGTGAAAATTTATTCACATGGTCACACCTAACTGCAAGAGCAGATGGGAAATATAGTATAGCTGGCCAATTGTATTAGTTTCCCATTGCTGCTGTAGCAAACTCCCACAAATTTGGTGGCTTACAACAATACAAATTTATCATCTTATAGTTCTGGAGTTCAGAAGCCCCAAATGGGTCTCACTGGGCTAAAATCAAAGTGTTGGTAGAGCTACATTCCTTCTGCAGGAACAAGGGGAGAATCCATTTCCTTGCCTTTTTCAGCTTCTATAGGTTGCCCACATACCTTGACTTGTGGCCCCTTCCTCTGTCTTCAGAGCTGGCAGCATACCTTTTCAAATCTCTCTGACTAGCCTCTTGTTTTGCCTTCCTCTTCCACTTTAAAGGACTCTGTGATTACATTGCGTTCACCCAGATAATCCAGTATAATTTCCCTCATTAAGGTTAACTGATTAGCCACCTTAATTCCATTTGCAACCTTAATTTCTCCTTGCCATGTAACCTGCATATTCACAAATTCCAGAGATTAGGGTGTGGATATCTTCAGGGTCCATGATTCTGCTTATCATACCAGCAATGTATACACCCAGCTACAGTTCTATTTCTATGAAAGAAAAGGTGAATGGAGTCTAGCAGCCTTTACTACATTAACTTTCATGGCTTTTCTACTCAGGTTGTTTTTGAGGGGTAAATACTTGAGAGCAGGATAGATGGCAGGTGATTAAATATAAAGGGGTGAGGCGGAGCCCCCAGACAACAAGCACTTCAGGCCAACCATTGTGTTATGCATTTTTACATATGGTGATTAAATTCTCACTGACATTAACATATGACAACCTGTTGAAATGATTTGTAAGTCTTTTAGGATTTTACAAAAATTTTTTTCTCAATTCTACATGATACAATGGCAAAGAATTATTTATTATGTCTCTCCACCACTGGCATATGGAATTTTTTAAAGATTTATTTTAACTTTGGGATTCTCTTGGGATTAGAGAACTGGCAAGAAAAAGAATGAAATCTTCTTTGTCTCCTCAGGCCCTCAGCATTACAAGCTCTACCATGCTATTTCGTCAAGGATCTTCTTCTTATCCATGCAAAGAAAGTGCTTTCTTTTTATTGTAATGTAGTTGTAAAACTCAAATAGCCATCATAATTTCATTAAATCATGCTGAACTTCATAGAATTGCTGAAAAGGATCCATAATATGCAATATTTGTTCTGCAAACTGACTGAATATTTATAATATTTAGTCTATACCATGCTATTTATTCTAAAAAATGACATATTTGTTTTTGTTTTCTTAGTAGAGCATAAGGCAAATTATATTAATTAGGCTATTTACATGATTTCCTAACTTAGAGCAGTGAAACTTGCCTTCAGCTAGCAAATAATTGGAATTACAATTGCTAGAGATATCACAAGTTTGTTAATTATATCAGGCTTCATCAAGCTCTGATAGGTGGCTAAATGGTCTGTTTTCTCTCCTCCCCCCTTTTTTCCTTTTCTTCTCTACCTCAACCCCAGTCCTCTGCATTCCTTATGTAGAATGAAGTTGTCATAAAGTTGACATACACTATCTAATCATCGAGCTACAATTTCCACTTCAAATTTGGGAGCTATAATCCTCTATAGATAGATTACAGTTTGTTGTCATTTGTTGTTATTGTTGTTGTTTTTAAATTAGGTCTAAAAGTTGAGAGAAGTCCAAGTCTTATCCTATCTGCTTTTCAAGCAAGGGTGTAATCTATTATTTGGAAATAATGGATATTGTCTAAGGAGACATTAAAGCTAGAAACCAAAACAATAAAATCTAACAAATTAGTGTTAGTATAATACCTCCATAAAACTGTTTTAGTTTTTATAATAAGATGCATTTATTTTTTTTCCTATGCCTTTTTACAATTTGGAGGTAGAAGCCAGTTGAGGAAGGGTAGAGGGGGCATTAGAAAAATGTGAGTCAAAACAAATCACTGAGTGAAAGAAAACATAACTACAGCATTATCAGATCATGTCACTGTTTCTTAACCAATGCCTTCACATTATTCTTCAAAAAGCACTTTCCAGACCGTGTTCCATGGACACTAGTTCCTTAGCACACTACTCATGAGATGTAATACTAAAAATAAGTAGGAGATATCCCACCACCAAATAAGTCCAGGAAATGGTACATGTTATACGTCACTCTGGGAGAGCCACACTGTATATCAATAGATTAAAGGCTCTGAGAAATCCTACAGTCAGAACAACTATTTAACATTGACTAATCTAGTTTTTCCAAAACACATTTGAGCATAGGTTTGTTTTTTGTCTTTTTACATAAAAACTTACTGGTATTTTGTGGACTTACTGGAAGACATGGTGCCTGGAGGATAGTCATACTCTAACCGTCCTTATCTCTCCACTCTCAACCCTTGCTACTTTCCCTACTGCTCCTATTCTTTTCAGTTCCCTATAGGAAGCCATCCTCTCACAGAATGAACTCCTTCTCATGTTTCTGGTCTCCAAGGAATGGCATTTCTTTGGAAAGCCTTGCCCATTCCCACACAGTTAAGACTCATTTAGGGGCTCCTTTTAGGGGTACATTTGTCCATTTTTCCAGGCACACTCTATTTGCTTGTGTCCTTGTTTGGCAATAAGCCCTGCTCTCTGTTATACCCTCAGGCAGTGGTGTGATGGAGCTGGCGTGTGCTGGCTCACAAGAGCCTATTGCTACATTTTCAGGAATTTGTGAGCCCATTGATGCCCCCTTGGTAGCTTGAAATCAGCCATGTGGGAATATTTCCACCACAGAAACTGGCCAACACAACAAAGCAGGCTTGTTTTGAGTTGGTTGTTAAATATCACCAGCACAGCACTGACTTAGTGCCTAGTGTGGTATCTGGTACCTGGTGTATAGTGGGCATTTAATGAGTAATTCTTTGAATGAAGAAACTGTAGCAGTTCTGTCTTTTAAATATTTTATGTTGCCTCAATTTTTCTACTTCTTAGGCTCTGGAAACAACCCTCTTCACATTGCAAAAGTCTTTCTCCTGTCTTTTTTTTTTTTTATTTAATCTACTTTGCCTGAGGGAAGGGACTGTTGTCATTTATTTCTACATATCCTACAATGCCTTGCAAAGAGTAAGCACATCATAATTTTTAAATGACAGCTATATCTATGAATTGAGCTTGTGCTGTCTCACCTCCTTTAGTCAGTCAATCATACCTCCTCTCTTATTCTGATGGTGGTAGCAGTCATTGAGCTCAGTGTTTTTTAAAAATATACTGAGTATGGAGTCACCATGGTGCACAGATAAAAACTGGTTATTATTACTGAAGGCTCAATTCTACTCATCAGATTTTCCAGGTGAGAAGGGGAAGGGATATATACAAATATTGCTCTCTCAAAGCTTGGGGACTTGCCTAATTAAATTGAATAATTAGATTACCATCTTGAGTCAGGTTCCCCAACAGCCAACCTGGAGACAAGGATTTGTGCATGTGATTTATTAAGGAAGTGCTCCCAGGAGACACTGATAACAGCGTAAGGAAAGGAGGACAGGACAGGAAGCCAAGCAAGGGTGCGATCTTGGGGAAAAGTCCTGGGGAGCAGAGGCTTCAGCTGGATTCCACAGAGGAGTGTTATATCTCAGAACCATCCAAGCCTGAGGCAAGGATGCTGGGCTTTCATACTCCTGGGCCTGAAACCCCTAGAGGCTGGAAACAAAAATACACATGGGAAAGGGCACACAGATATTGCAGGAGAAATCTGAGGAGATCTGGAAGGAGCACTACCAAGTCTAAAATGGGATTATAAACAAATTCCGAGTTAATCAGTTTGCCTTTTGGATGTGCTTTAATCACCTCGAGACATGGTTCTTTGTTAATCACCTCTTTGACCTTTGGGAGGTAAATTAAATCCTTGGTCTGTTTCTTCATTTATAAAATAGAGATAAGAAGGAATAGACCAGCTTCACAGGACACGTTAAGAAGTTTGAACTACAGCTTAAGGCCATTTCCTCCAGTAAGTCCACAAAATACTAATAGGTGTTATGTAAAAAGAAAAAACAAACAAACAAACAAAAAACCCTATGCTCAAATATGTTTTGGAAAAACTAGGTTAATCAATGTTAATCATAGCTGTCCTCATTGTAGGATTTTAATAGAGCTTTTAATCTATTGATATATTGGACTACATATCTCTAATGTTCCTTTTAGATCTGACATCTTGTTGTTAGTAACTGTGATAAGTCAGATTTTGCCCTACTTGCGAGCTAAAAAGTTAACCTAGCAGAAGACACGAGACTCCTGGGTCAGAGGCAAAGGACAGTTTATTATTCATAGCAGTAGCAATACCCAGAGTATCAGCATTTGTGTAAGTTCCCTAAGCCCCAATTCCCAAGGGCAATATGAAGAGGGTCAGATGACATCTGTGTAGGCATTGTGCTGCATTATAGGAAAGGAACTCTGAGCTTAAGGAACCCAAATAATTTATAATGGGCAGTAAGCATGCTTGATCTTTTTCCTGGAGGGAGATATTATTTTTAGTATATGAGGGTTCTTTAAAAAAATTCATGGAAAGATTCATATTATCTTTTAATTCTATTTTTCCATCAACTGTTTGAAGTACCCTCATACTTACAAGAGCAAACCTGCCCTTTATTCCAGCAGGAGATGTTATCTCTCCATAGAAAGGTTGTTTGCTATACTTATATCCTTAAAATGATAGTCCAGCACAAAGGTAGTCAGTGCTTCTGCACTGGGTCAATGTGTAGAAACACCTGATCCTTATGGAGAACTGTCTCCTTACATTGCACTAGAGTCTATTTTACCAGTTGTTTCTTTTAAGGCAATAGCTGAGATATATGGTCAAGAAATGAGTGAACATTTTCCTGAGACTTGAGTAAATATAATCCTTTCTGATCAGATCATCTCTTTAAAAACAGTAAGAGCTGGTGAACTTGATGGGCTAGTTCTCAGGCTCAGGATATGTACCCTATAAAGCATATCTTCCTTCCTTCCTTCTTCCCTCCTTTTTCTGCTTCTTGACAATACTAGCTGCCTAGTAGTTACTAGGACCAGGCACTATTTCTGATCTGTACTGTGACCACACTATTTGCTTTAAGAAATATCGTAAAAATTGAGAGTAACAGTAGATATATTATTCACCAACTTCCCAGCAAATCCATCCAAGTTATTTCTTCATCTATGGAAAGTATCTCACCTTGGACCACCTTCAGAGAGAATATAATCAAATCAAGCAGATAAGTATACCCTCACAGGCCCAGGGCAAATCATAATTTTAATAAAAATTGGAAATATGACCCATAGTATTGGGACTGTGCCTCTCTAGGTTGTTCAGATACATCATTTTCAAGGCATGGGTATGGAGCAGGCCACAGACATCCTAGAGTGCTAGCAACATGCATTAAGTTTTCCTTAGTCTATTTTTCTTACCTGACAAGGTAAGCACCTTAGATATTTTCTGGAAGTGGAAAATGTATACCTTACAAATACATGAAATAAAATATTTGCAAGATTGCTTTCTACTCCAAGTGATGAGAGCCGTGCCCAACCAGAATACTAAAAAATGGTCAATGGAATTGATTAGTGTGAGAATCTATACCAAATATCAATTTTCTCTTAATTTTAAGTAACATGGCTAATTTCCATATCCTAGGAGAGGTTAATGTCAATAAAACTTTCAGATTGTCTTAGTTTTTCCCAAGCTTGAATCTTCTAGTTAAGTTATTCTGGCACTTTTCACACAGATAAAGCACAGATTTTTCAGCCCATTTCACTGAAGTCAAACAGAAATATATTAGCTAAGATTTTCAGGTGATTTTGTCACATAGTTCAAACGCTGTGTCCATTTTTAAAGCAGAAGAGGTATAAATGTGTAATTTTTCATCATGAGCATAAGGAAGTGAGAATGATCGCTATGTACAAGCTGTGGAATCTGTCCCATTTCTTTGTCCCCACGTCTCAGTGATATACACACATGTCTGCATAATTAACCTCAGGCCATAGAACAAATCAATAGCATTCACAAATTCTACAAATGATAGATGAAGAAAATCTCAAGCAGTGTCCTGGATCCCATACTTCCTCTAGGAATGGACTGATGACTGAAATTTGAGAATCACATACTTGAAATTACAGCATTTGGCCCCACCTGTATGTAATGTGTTGTAATTACCGGAGTAATAGAAAATAATATTTCGATATGGTTTATATTCTAACATTCTGAGCAAGTCTCCATAGGAATCAGTTTTATTAATGAGACCAAATTACAAACAGTCCTTCTTGCTTGTCCTTGCTATAATGAACTTAAACAAATAGCCAGAAATAGTCCCTGGTAATTATATTTTATAGGTATGTACTCCATGTCATTTTTCAAGTTGCTAGCAGAGTGTTATATACCCAGTAGGTGCTCAATAAATATTAATTGATGTTGATGTAACAGTTTCCTTCTGGAAGTAGTCAATTTCTCATATTTGCGCATCCTTTGTTTTCTTCTATGCTTCCCTGATTACAAGGCCCTGATCAAAGACTTTCTTACCTCCTCATGCTTAGAAAAGCACATATTTAAAAAATTGCTAAATCCCTTTTTCATAACAAAATCGACTGCTGTCAAAATGATTTCCTCACCACATTTAGAATTTCCCTCTTTTAAAAAATCCCACAGAACATCATATAATATCTTGAACAGTATTTACAATTAAAAAAAAATGTACATTTTATAATGAAATCAACCACAAAACAGGAATCATTCTTTGAGCAAGGCCAGGGCTAACAATTATTGGAGTAGATGGCTGCTCGTTCGAGGCATAAACATATTATTCCAAATAGTCAGGTTTTCAGTTCCCAACTTCAGGAGGGCCTTAAAGTCTATTTAAACTGGGTTAGGGGAGTGTGTTACCAAAGAGGGAAAGCACATTTATTTACGCATGACCTGGGATTGTTTTTTCTGATTAACCTGTTTCTACTCACTAACAGAAAAAGAAAAAAAATGGCTCGTGGGAGGTGGGACACAGGCATGCTTCTGATGAAGAAAGGAAGCCAGGACTAGGAACACATGGGGTCATTGAGTCACCATGATAAGAAATCTTGGACAGCCAGTGGAACACAAGGGCAATAAGTACCCTGGGCAGGAAGAGTGCTTATGAAAAAGGCCCAGAAAGGAGAGATGACAAAGAGGAACTATTAACTCCACAATTTCTGCTTAGATCAACTTTATTCCTAAATTTAAGTAAAAAGGCAATTTGCTCTCTAGCAGTGGTTATCAACCCTGTCTGTACATTAGAATAACCTAGGGAGCTTTTTAAAAATACAGATGTCTGGGGCCCATCCCCAGAGATACCAGTTTAATTGGTCTGGGATAGGAACAGAACGCTGGTATTTTTTTACATCTCCCCTGGTGATTCTAATGTGTTGCCTGTTGGAAAACCACTGACCTATAGTAAATTGAAAAGTTGAGGCTTGCTTCACACATGTGAATGATTTCTAGTCACCGTTTTTCTTAAAGCAGTGGTTTTCAAACTTTAGTGTTCATCAGTATCACCCGGGGGCATTTGCATATTTAATTAGCACCTTCAGACAATTCTGATTCTGATTCACACTTTGATGAAAGAATCCTGAGATGAATGAGAATGATCAAAGTCTGCTCTATAAGTAGAAGATAAGTTTGGGAATGTACAACATGAACTATAGCTTTGCTACTTAAGATGAGGCCCTCAGGCCAGTAGCATGGGTATCACCTAAAAGCTTCTTTGAAATGCAGAATCTCGGGCACCAACTTCAGATGTACTGAATCAGAGTCTGCATTTTAACAAGATTCCCCAGGTGATTCAAATGCACATTAAAATTTGAAAACCACTGCGCTATGGGACCTCACCTCCCTTATAACTTGACAACCATTCCTTAAATACTTGTTCAATCCACTAGATGAGTTGTTTTCAAACGTTGTTTTGTTACATGGTAGGCAATCAATAAATATTTGAATGAACGATTGAATCAATGCACTGTCCACCTTTAAGAATCAGATACTGGAGAGAAATATCCCAAATGATTCTTTTTTCCACTCCTTAACTTTAGGACATGGACCCTTTATTAAACTTGCAGGAGGGGTGGTGCAATCCAAAGGTTAACTAGAGAAGAATTTGTCTCATTTCTGGCCACACATCATTCCCGTATAAAGTTCATTAGCTATACATAAGGTAATTCTCCTTTAACCTGTGCATTTCAGACAGGTCTATGTGTACCCTGAGGAAAGGAAATGTTTGTACATTGCTTGATCTTTTCTCTGTGTGTTTCTAGGCACGTGCGCATGTTCATTCTAACTCTCATGCATGTGCTTATGTACATACATTTACTAGCCTGTGTGGTGCTACTCAGGGAACACAATAAATACAGTTAGTCCCTATATTATTAATATTTTTGCTAATCTCATTATCATATCTGTAATGGGATGAATGTGATGATGTAAGATTCGGTCAGATTTATATATCTGGTTGACATGTTTGCGATGCTGTTGATTCAGATGGCCAGAAAGCAACATCTGTTCAGAATTCTAAGGATACTTAGAAATTTCTTTTTATCGCTACTTGCTAGAAAAATGGCATTAAAATTTTACTTTGCTTATTTATACCAAAACTTCTAGCTATGAACTGAATATCCTTGAGCATAAGAAATGCTGGTATTGCATTTTTAATAAGCACCCCAGGTGACTCTGATAAAGGCGTTCTCTTAAACCCAATTTGAAAAAACCTGGACCAGAGCAGCACCTAGGAAGAAGGAAAAAGAGTAAATATTTATTGAACCTTTACTATGGGCTAGGCACTGTGCTACTAGGTGCTTTTCTATACATCGTCTCATATTATCCACACCACAGCCCTCTGTTTCCACATATGAGGAGAACAAGGCTCAGGGAAGTAAATAATATGCTCCAACTCACACAGTTTCTACATGATGGATCTCAGAATTGAACCCAGAATTTGTTGAGACCACACGTTCTGGAGTCAGACTGTTTGGGATGGAAGCTTAGTTCAGCTACTTCATGTGTGACCTTGGAAAATTGCTCAACTACTCTATACCTCAGTTTCCACACCTATGAAACAGAGATAAGTGAAGTGCATACCTCACAGGGTTGGTGAAGGATTGAGACAGTACACATAAAGCGCTCAGAAGAGCGGCTGACACAGAGCAGACACTCGGTAAATGATAGCTCCTGCTATTGTTATTGTTATTGTTATCACCATTACCATTATCCATCATCATCAATATCATCATCATCATCTGACTCCAAAGAACTTGCTGTTTTCTGCATTATGTTAACTCCCTACAGCTGTGATTGTAATGTATTCTGCAGAACACAAAATTCCTCTCTGGAGAGAAGAGAATAAGTATTATGTCATAGTACTCATATATTCAACACCTTGAATCAGTCATTCCACCCTCTCCCCTCTTTATTCGCTCCTTTCCCTCTGCCCTCACAGCTCATAGGTCTCTGTGGGCTTCAGTGTGGGCATCGTTGAAGATGGTTGTTGAATATGGAGATAGGCAAGAAGCTGTAACTGAGAAAAAACCCACAGACAACAGGAGCCTCAGCAAGGTATCTGCACACTATGAAGCACATGAACATTTGTTTTAAAGAACAATCTGTTGGAATGAACAGGACTGAGGCCATGTTGTGACCTAATCTAAAACCACATGGGCTCTAAATGATTTTAAAAGGACACAGATTTTTTTAGCATGCATTTCTCTGAGTTTCCTCTTTTCCCATGGTTATTTGATATTTTGAACCTTGCTTATGGCACAATATGACATTATTTTATGAATGTAAAGTTGTTTTCCAGTCAGCCTGGAGCTGCAGACTTGCACGTACTATCGAAGGGAAACCAAGGAAGATATCAATAAAGCTATGCTGATCCCACCCCTCCAGCAGGACCATGAGATAACAGCAAGGACAAGAGCAGAAACCAGACGGAGTCTTGGTGAGACTGCACCTGGCACCTTTTGCACGTCCCCCTCCCTCCTGCTTTTCATTTCCCTCATTCCGTTGCCTCAGCTCCTCTCCCCTACCTCCCACCCCCAATGAAACCCTAAAGCAGGGAGACAGTTCTAGTGTCTCTTCAGACATCTGATAATAAACTTCCTGCTTTGCACCAACATTTGGGACTGACAAGGCTTTTGTTTCTGAGTGGAGAGCAATAGGACCTGGACGCCACTGACAAATCCACCTGTTGATTAAACATTTTAGAGTAATGAGAATAGTCTAAGAGTGAGTGATGGTTAATTTTAGGTGTCAATGTGACTAGATTAAGGAATACCTAGAAACCTGGTAAAGCATTGTTTCTGGTGTGTCCATGAGGGTGTTTCCAGAAGAGGTTAGCATGTGAGCCTGAATGGACTTGGGGCGGGGGAAAGACCTGCCCTCAATATGGGCGGGCACCATCCAATCCACTGGGGGCCTAGAGAGAACAAAAATGGAGGAAAAGGTGAATCTCTTGCTCTATTTTTGCTTCACCTGGGATCCACTCTTCTCTCCTGTCCATGGACACCTGAACTCAAGACTCTTCAGCCTTTGGGTTCCAGGACTTACACCAGCAGCACCCCAGTTGTCAGGCCTTTGGCCTCAGACTGAGGATCACACCAGCAGCTTCCCTTCTTTTTGAGGCTTCTGGACTTGGACTGAGTCACGCTACTGGCATCCAGTTTGTAGATGGCCTATCGTGGGACCCCTCAGCCTTCATAATCATGTGGTCCAATTTTCCTAATAAATCCCCTCTCATATATCTATATGCATCCTATTGGTTCTGTCTCTCTGGAGAACCCCGACTAATACACACAGTAAACAGTGGCATCAAGTGCGTACATCCTATAGTTTAGATGGGTTTTTAAGTGTATTAGAAAAGTCTTTTTATTTAATTTTAACTTCTCAATATACATTGTAGTTGATTTTTGTGAGCCTTTATCTGTTTCTCTTTCCCCCTCCCTCTCTCCGCTCCCCCCTACATCATATCTGTTCAGTTTTCTTAACAAATTCAAGGAATTGTTGCAATTGTTGTGTCTTATTAGAAAAGTCTTTAAGCCGCAAATACTATTCTAGAGTCACAGAAATTCACATTGGCTTTAATTGCATCTATTTAGGTCCCATACTTGTAGCTCATCTGCAGTCAGGAAGGCAAATAAAGAATATGGGTTAGGAATGTAGATTTTAGAGTTAGAGAAAGACCCAAGGCTTGGCACTGCCACTTATGAGCACCATATTTTTGGGGGAAATTATCTCATTTCTCTGAGCTTCAGCTTCCTCAAGGGTAAAACGAAGATAATAAGAATTCTAACCTTAAAGGGTTGTTATGAAAATTAGATAAAATATTGACAATAAAGTACCTGGCATAGTGTCTGGCACCAAGTGCTAAAAAATACTTGCTAATACAGTTGCAATTATTTTGCCACCCTATTTTCTTTCTCCTACTCTTCCTAGTAAGCCTTGCAAGCCTCCTCACAGCATCTGGGCACAAGATGTGACACCTAACAACATAGCATATATTATTTATTAAGTACCCAAGAGCTCGAACTGGGTTTCCTCACGTCCTAGGAGAGCTCAACTCATAAGAACCCATGAGTACTGGGTACTGAAATAGAAACCCAAAGTAATTTTTTGACAATAAATGTTGCTTTATATATATTAGAATGTGAAATAGGATTATAGTGCACTTCTTAAGATTTAATAAAAGATTTTTAACATGTTTTAAATTATTACATTACTTGATATTCTTTCCATTGATAAATCAAAGCCAAAAATGATACATTTGTTCAATCACCACATACTTTACTGTCATTAAATAGAGAATGCACTATTCCAAGCATGAATCTTTCTGGAATCACACTTTTTGGAAGCTGTGACCTTTCCTTCTGTTATCACTGGAAGAAAAATCAACGTATTTTCTACCTTAATGCATTCATGCTGGGGAGAAATCAGCCACTTGGATATTCCGGTGTAATTATTTCATTATAGGAAGTAAAACCTAAATATAGGGTCTTGCTAGTTTAAATAATTAAAGCTTAAAAAATCCACTATTGAAAAACCCCAGTGAGCCAAATTCATATGTGATTACTGCTAATTAAACATTTCTGCTCCTTTAGGAGTTTTATTAAAAACAAATTCCCAGGTTACAACATTTAACACAGGACATCTTGTTGAGCCCCTCAGCATGGAGAGAGTCCCTAAACTCTATGTTCTACTTTCTGTACTCTTTGGGGAAGACTGAAGGAAAACCTATCTGGAGCAAAGAAAAAAAATCATAGGCAAAAACTTGAAAACTGCATTCCAATTAATTTGGAAACTTAAATGGGCTTTTTCCTAGTAAAAAAATATATAACCTACCCAAAATATAACTTGCCAAACTGACTCAGGTAGAAATAGAAAAGTTGAATACACCTATAAATGTGAAAAACAAATTGAATTGGTATTTTAAAGTCTATATACATACATATAAACATGCACCAGGCTTAAAATGTTGTAAAAGCTTTTTTTTCTGGGAACTTCAACGAACAGATAGTCTCTGTTTTATACAAAATATTCGTGAGCATAATGCATGTTTAATCTCAGTAGTGTATACATGGGTGTTTGCTAAATTATTCCCTTTCTTTTCTGCATATTGAAAATATTTCCTAATTTAAAGTTGTTTTTTTTTTTTAAGTTTATAAAGAAATGGCAAGGAGCTTCTCAGGGAAGAGATCAGTCATTCAAGGCCAGAGAAGGAAGCAAGAAAGAGTGAGAAAGGGTGAAGAAGACAAAAGAATAAGTGAGCACAGCTCAAGTCTGGGGTCAGAGACTGAGCAGAGATATATATATATATATATATATATATATATATATATATATATATAGTTGAGTAACTGGCATGGAGACAAATTAAGAAACATATATAGATAGATAGATATATATCTAAATTAAAATATCTATTTAGGTATATAGATATTAAATATATATATTTTAATTCACCTCCATGCCTAAATAGAATGTTGTTGCATGGCCCAATAAAAATAATATGCACATGCTTAAATGCTTCTTGAGTTAGAGTTACTCTTCTTTTGGATGTGACACCCTGTTAAGATTGTCCTCAAACAACAGCCACAAGGAGGCCAAGTTTTATTTAGTTTACATATGTATATTATCCAGTTAGATTTACATTTCTGAATATTGTATTACTGCTCAGAGAAAAGCACCATCAGCATAGAAAAGGCCAGATCAAATTGAAAGCATATGAAAACCCAGAATATTCCCGTTTCTTTTTTGGCCACAGTCAAAATCATATGGGCCTACCTGTTCTTCTAGATTCACAAAGACAGAAATTTGCAAAAGAATGTAAATCACCAAGCCTGTGGTTCCACTTTCTTAAGACTTGATGAAACACAATGAGTCAACTTCTTCAAATGTTAGGATTTAGTAGTAGCCTTCTAAAAGTAGCCAGAGCTTCAGCTCTCCCAATAGTCAGCCTTGACAAGAGAAGAAAGAGCATGCTAAGAGGAAATGTTTTTGTTGGATCTCCATGAGGGCAAGAATTCTATAAATGTTTAGCATCATCGACTCCTAATGAATGAATTAAAATCATTGCAGGTAAACTTCTCAGCATGATCACTACTCTTCAGGTTGTGGAAGCCAAAAACATGCCTGAAAGATGATGAGCTGGGTACATGAAGATACATGATGTTGGTCATTGTTACAGCTTGGCATGAAATAAGACCAGCCTCCAGGTAGCACACTCCTAGAAACTGGTGTTCTATTTTTGCTAAATAAAATAAGCCTGTTCTAGAGTATTAGGCCTTCATTAGATAGTAGGAGTGAGAGGTGAACCACTCCAGAAAAATAACAACTTCATTCCAGAAAAATAATAACTTCAGAATTTAAAAAAAAGCAAGCAATATCAAACACCTAAAAAGATGAGCTTAGCTCTTTTCAAATAGCAAGTAAAAACGGCATGCATGCAAAGCATGTCTAAAGTGCTGTAACTACAACAAAATGAAATTCTCTGGGTAGCTGTTACATAACTCACCTAAACGTGCCTTGAACTGGTGCAGTGGAAATTGCATAAACAAAACAACAAAAGGCTGCATGAGCATCAGCTATTGTGTTATGGCTTTACCTCACTAATTTATTCTCCCTGGCCCTGACCTGAATATTAGTAGCCAATAATAGCACCTAAAAAAAAAAAAAAATCAAACATATTTTTACGTATTTCTCATCTTTCAGTTTTCACTCTAATACTTCCATGAGCAGCTGCATTGGTAATGAACTACTTGCATTTTATTACACCTACAACAATTTTTAAACAGAAAAAAACTGCTCATGGGAGCTCTAATCCTTCCATTATAGAAATAATTAGCTCTTTTATTTGCAAGAGGAAAATCTTCAGGGAATGCAGGAAAACTATCAAATGGCAAAAAAAAAAAAAAAAAAAAAAAAAAAAAAAAAAACAAGATACAAACAAACTCAGGGTATTAAAATTGCAGCTAGTGTTGCATATTGAAAAGTGTAAAGGAACTTTGAAAAACCAACATGTGCAGGATTTCTCTGCCATCCTTTGTTACAATTATTCGGCATAATTGGTAATTTAAAAACTCCTGGGCACATAGATATGCAGCTCAGAAGTATACACATCATTTTTTTGCTGTAAATACAGGTAAAGGAATGTGAATTTCAAAACTGATTTATGACTCTTTATCTCCCCCCGACCCCTTACTTAAGAAGCAGGAGAATGGCTCCCAGATTCCTTTTCTACTGCAGGGCTATCTGTTTCAACATACAAATGGCCAACAGATCAGGAAAAAATACTCAACATCACTAGTCATCAGGGAAATGCAAATTAAAACCACATTGAGATATCATCTCATCCCAGTTAGACTGGCTATGATCAAAAAGACAGTGAATAACAAATGCTGGTGAGGGTGTGGAGAGAAGGGAACACTACTGCACTGTTGTTGGGACTGTAAATTAGTACAACCACTATGGAAAACAGTATGGAGATTTCTCAAACAACTACAGATAGATCTTCCATATGATCCAGCAATTCCATTGCTGGGTATATATCCAAAGGAATGGAAATCATCATGCCAAAGGGTTACCTGCACTCCCATGTTCATCACAACTCTGTTTACAATAGCCAAGATATGGAGCCAACCCAAATGTCCATCAGTGGACAATTGGATAAGGAAACTGTGGTATATATACACCATAGAATACTACTCTGCCATAAAAAAGAATGAAATTCTCCCATTTGCAATAACATGGATGAACCTGGAGAAACTTATGTTGAGTGAAATAAGCAAAGCCCAGAGGGATAAATACCACATGTGCTCACTCATAAGTGGGAGCTAAAAGAGAAAGAAGGAAGGAAAGAAAGACCCTAGTGGTGTGCTGGACGTACAGAGAGAGAGAACATACTTAGGGACACAAAATGGAGTGGGGAAAGGAGGATGAGGAGGAAGGTTGCGGATAATTGGGTGGGGGACATGGGTATAACCACAATTTGTGGTAGTGGGCATACTGCCAGTATGGATCTGGCCATCACATCTTGGGTACGAGTGGTGACAATCAGCTTTGTATCCCACGAATATTCATAACCAATAAAAAAATTTAAAACATTAAAAAAATGAACAAATTCTCAAAAAAAACCCAAAACACAAAGACTAAGTGGGTCATTTCCTGAGATGTCTGGCTAATTAGAATCCTTGCTAGGAGTGAAATCTGCTGGTCCTATTGTAGAAACCTGCAGTTCCTGCAGGGCCAGGTTAAGACCCTTTTAAAAAATATATGTGTTTTATAATTCAAAGTACAATATTTTTTTGAAATAATACATATATGTGTACTGAAATGAAAATAACTTCCTCGTGTAATTTCTTTTTAAAATTTTTTTATTGAAACAATTGATTATACATATTTGTGGGGTGCAGAGTTGACTATGAATATTTGTGTACAATATGTGATAATCAAATCAGGATAATTAGCATATCCATCATTACAAGATGTAATCATTCTTTGTGTCCATTAGCCTCATGTAATTAGTTTGTAAAAAGCCAGATAAGTTTGTTACAGCTGTATGTTTCTCTTTGTTGCCCCTGATGTGCTGGTGCCTTAAGCATGCATCTAGCCTATATACTGGGTAAACCAGCTCTGTAAGTTTTCATACTGACTGTATAGTTTTATTTATTTATTTTGTTTGTTTTATTTTTCCCCCACTTCAGTAATGATTATTTTGGAATTACGCCTTAGGTCATCCCTAAACTCTCCAACTTGACCAACATGGCTGTTTTGTTGATTCCAAAATCCACAATCTGGCAACAAAAGCTCAGAATAGAAATTCTCATACATACTTTGTATTCTTTCTTAAGAAAGATGCTTCTCAGAAAAGAAATACGGGTACCAGATGAAAGGAGCACTCTCTTCATTTATTCATCATCCATCTATAAATTCATTCATTTATTTATTCATTCTACAAATTAATTGCCTATTATGTGCTATACATTGTAAGGCAATGAAAAAACAGAGATGAACAAGACAAACTTCTATAATAAAGTTTTCAATCCACTTTTAAAAAAATGATGATCTCGTGGGCCATAGCCCTCGTCTAACTACACAGAAAGAAAGTTCCATTTGGAAGGAAGAGATAGCAGAACAGCTTTTATCACTGCCTTATCAAATGTGACTATTGAGTGCTCCTACCCGATAAATATAATAACATTGTAAGCTCTACATGCTGGGGAATGCTTTAGCCTTCTTTTAAATTTGCCCACAGTGCCTAGAAATATGGCACTTGTGCACATTTTAAGTAATAATATATTATTTATGTGTTAACTACTAATTGTCTCAAAGCGATGGTGTCTGCATTAATGCATTTGTTCTTTACATATACCTATGAAACACTTAGCATCAGTTCATTAAGTGGAACTGCAATCTTTAATTTTTGCTTGTCAGATAATCAGTAAAATTAATGTAAGATTAATATAAAATTAAATAATTAAATTTTAAACATTAAAGTCAATGTAAGATTAATATGTGAATACAATCATACATTTGCCTGGTTTTCAAATTTAAGTTCACATTTTTAAGAGCCAAAGATAAAAATAAAGTGTTCTATACTTGGAATCAGTTTATGAAAAAGAAGAGACATGAATAGCATGATAAAGACAGATACTTCTGATTGTGAGTTAGTTAAGAACAGAGAATATATCTCATTCATCTACCCCTCCCAAGTTTCTTGCATTGAGCCCACCCAGTACATGCTCAACAAATGTTTGGAAAAGACGGAAAGGGAGATTTCTGAAGATCAGCTAACCAGTAGACAATCTGAAGATGTTGTAAACCCCAAGTGAAGGGGTAAAGAGACATTTGGGGCATTGGATACCATGCACAAAACTCTGGAGTGTGAAAAAGTAAGGTGCATTTAGCAGTAGGGTAGGCTGGGAGTTCTGTAGATCTGGTGCATCTGATATGCAGAAGGAAGAGCTGGCAGTACGGCTGAGCAGATGGACAGAAAACAGGCAAAAAAGAGTATTTTTATGCTGAACTCAGTGGGGAGCCACTATCAAGTTTTAAGCAAGGACAGCAGTTTGGCAACATTTGTTTCTTGGAAGGATCAATTTGTGGCAGTGGGGAAGATGGATTGGAACGGGGGGCCAACTGAATTCAGGTAGACTACTTTTGGATGGTGTGGCAATAATTCTGCAAAACCTCACTTGCAATTATTTCCTGTACCTGTCGTCACTCTCCTCCAATCCCAAATCCTGTGTTTCTCTTATGTTGCAAAACTTGTTTCTCTTCTCTTCTTTTAATTCTCTTTTTATCTTGCTATTTATCTGATATCATTAATTTATCTGCTTACATTCCCTAAGCAGCTACTGGTTTTTTGCCCGTCTCTCCAAAATCCCCAACTTTGTACCAAAGAAGAAATAAGGGAAATACATATGTATAGGAAGGGAAGGAAGGATTCAAACCTAGGTTTGTCTGCACTCTCACTATGCCATATTGCCTCTCTAATCAGGCATAGTATTGGCTAATAATATTTTTAAAAAATCTAAAGTCTAGTAAATACATTGTTTAATCTATGTCAAAAATTACATATTTATTATTATTTTTCTCTGACACATAAGTGCTATGCTTTACTCTTGGCTTTCCTTGAGGTTACAATTTAATGGGAGGGTAAGAGACGAATGCTATAATCTTCTATTTAATTTAGTGCCTTGTGTTTTACCCAGAAGCACTTTGTCTCAGAGAGGAAATCACAAGTCTTAAGCACCCAGAAGACCCACAGTCCCCTTTTAAGAAAAAGGGCTGTAAATTGTTCTTTCTGCATGAAAATGCCAAAGCAAAAAAACTCTTAGTGTTGATAAATGACTTTAGTAGAGTTGCCGGATACAAAATCAACATTCAAAAATCAGTAGCATTTTTATACTCCAATAACGAATTAGAGCGCGTTGGTGGTATAGTGGTGAGCATAGCTGCCTTCCAATAACGAATTAGCAGAAAAAGAAATCAAGGAAGCAAGCCTATTTACAATAGTCACACTCACACATAAAAATACCTAGGAATCAACTTAACCAAGGTGGTGAAAGATCTCTACAATGAGAACTACAAATCACTGTTGAAAGAAATTAAAGGGGACACAAAAAGATAGAAAGACGTTCCTTGCTTCTGGATTGGAAGAATTAACATTGTGAAAATGTCCATACCTCCCAAAGCAATCTACAGATTCAAAGTAATCCCCATCAAAATACCAATGACATTCTTAACAGAAACAGAAAAAACAATCCTAACATTCATATGGAACAACAAAAGACCCTGAATAGCCAAAGCAATTGAAAGAAAAAAAAATAAAGCAGGAGGCATAACACTACCTGACTTCAAACTACACTATAAAGCTATAGTTACCAAAATAGCATGGTACTGGTGTAAAAGCAGACACTCAGACCAATGGAACAGAGTAGAGAACCCAGAAATCAACCCACAAACCTACAGCTGACTGATCTTCAACAAAGGCAACAAGAACATTGATGGAATTTGGATGTGTTGTCCCTTCCAAAACTCATGTGGAATTTGATCCCCAATGTGGCAGTGTTGGAAACTGATTGAGTCATGGGGGTGGATCCTTCATGAATGGATTAATGCTCTCCCTGGGAGAGGGGGGATTAATGAGTGAGTTCTCGCTCTATTAGTTCCCACCAGATCTCGTTTCTTAAAAAGACCCTGGCACCTTCTCTCTCCCTCTTGCTTCCTCTCTCTTGCTTCCTCTTGCCATGTGATCTGCTTGTACCCACTGGCTGCCTGCTACTTTCCACCATGAGTAGAAGCAGCCTGAGGCCTGTGCCAGATGCAGCTGTCCCAGAATCGTCAGCCAAATAAACCTCTCTTCTTTATAAATCACCCAGTCTCAGGTATTTCTTTTTTATTATTATTTAAAAAATTTTTTTTCCTTTAAATTTTTATTTTGTTGATATACAATGTGGCTGATTATTATGGCCCATCACCGAAACCTCCCTCCCTCCTCCCTCTCCCCCCTCCCACCCAACAATGTCCTTTCCGTTTGCTTGTTGTAACAGCTTCAAAGGATTGTATTTCTGTTATAGCAACACAAAACGGACTAAAACAAGCATACATTGGGGAAAAGACTGCCTCTTTAATAAATGGTGCTGGGAAAACTGCACATCCATATGTAGAAGAATGAAACTAATCCTGTACCTCTCACCATACACCAAAATCAACTCAAAATGGATTAAAGACTTAAATATAAGTCCTGAAACTACAAAGCTCCTAAAAGAAAACAAGGGAAAACACTTAAGGAAGTAGGACTGGGCAAAGATTTTATGAATATGACCCCCAAAGCAAAGACAACAAAAGGAAAAACAAAAAAATGGGATTAAATCAAACTAAAAAGCCTCTGTACAGCAAAAGAAACAACAGAGCAAAAAGACAACCTACAGAGTGGGAGAAAATATTTGCAAACTATGCATCTGACAAAGGATTAATATCCAGAATATACAAGGAACTCAAACAACTTAACAGTAAATAAATAAATAACCTGATTAAAAAATGGGCAAAGGAACTGAATAGGCATCTCTCCAAGGAAGACATACAAATGGCCAACAGATACATGAAAAAATGCTCACATCACTCAGCATCAGTGAAATGCAAATCAAGACCACATTAAGATACCATCTCACCCCAGTTAGATTGGCTATCATCAAAAAGATGGAGAACAAATGCTGGTGAGGATGTGGAGAAAAGGGAACTCTCCTACACTGTTGGTGGAACTGTAAATTGGTGCAACCGTTATGGAAAGCAATAAGGAGTTTCCTCAAACAACTACAGATAGAACTGCCATACAATCCAGCAATTCCACTGCTGGGTATATACCCAAAGGAATGGAAATCATCATGTCGAAGAGATACCTGCACCCTTGTGTTTATTGCAGCTCTATTTACAATAGCCAAGAATTGGAACCTAAATGTCCATCAGTGGACAATTGGATAAGAAAAATGTGGTATATTTACACAATGGAATATTACTCAGCTATAAAAAAGAATGAAATATTGCCATTCAGAGCAACATGGATAAACTCAGAGAAAATCATAATTGAAATAAGCCAGGCACAGAAAGAGAAATATCGTATGTTCTCACTCATAAGTGAGAGCTAAAATACTAAACATATAAATAAAAGAAAGAAACAAAATGCATTGAACTTTCAAAATGACAACTGAGGTTATTAGAAATTGGAAGGGAGGAGGGAGGTAGGAATTGGTAAAGAGCCATGAATAGCAATGATAGTGTATATTATTAAATATAATAATTATTCTGATTTGAGCATCACATATTGCACATGAGTATTGATGTTCAACTCTGTACCCCACAAATATGTACAATCAACTTTGTCACAATATAAATAAATAAATAAATGCCAAAGCTGTTGCCCAGGAATTCTACCATGCATTGACTTGATAGAGGACACCATTTTCCTCTGAGATGGCTTTGTATGAAACTCTGCCCAAGAGAAATGCTCCATATTGGATGACTGCAAACTAAGTTGGAGAAAAGAACAGGAGCATTCAGAGGAGACTGGTGCCCAGAATATATACTAAATGATGATAAACTATATTGCCAATATTTTTTTGAGATCTACGATATGCCCCAGGCTAGAAAGGGGCTGAGACCCACAGTGATTGCATGGTGCAACCTCTCAATCTCATTTCTCTTTCCCCGTCTATAGCTAGAAAAAGTCTATCGCTGAAGGTAATCTGTGTCTGTCTATTTTTTGTGTCCCAGTCTTTCTGTATACTTCATATATACTGTCAAACCCAGCTGCAAAGATCACATAGGCAATATCTTGGTTTCACAAATAGGAGAATGGTGGCTGAGAAACATATGTGGCCAGGTGTAACTAGTGTTGGCTTGGGAGTCAGAGGTTTCTAAATGTAAATTACGGATCTTAACCTTGCACAGATCACTTAATCTGTCTTAGTCTCAGTTTTTTCATATTTGAAATGGGAATATTATGTTTATGGGGTTGTTGTGAGGAATAATGGGGAAAATACATGTCAAGTGCTAGGAACATTGTTTACTGACACATGATAAATGTTTAATAAAGGCCAGCTATTATTTTGGAAATTGTAAGTACATGAGTTACCCACCATCAAATATTTAAATAAGAGATGGAACCAGAATTATCCCTATTACTTGAATTTCTAGTCCAGGACTTTTTCCCCCACGATACCATAGTGTTGATATTATGGTAAGCCTTTGTCATGGGGGTACTGAAAAGCACTCACAGTATTTGTGGTAATACTAAAATAAAGAATAATTCAATTATCTAAATCTCCACAATAAATAAATCTGTGACAGGCTATAGAATAACAATATAACAGCATTACAGAAGGGTCAACTAAATCAGTGGATGATAGATTATTAAGTTATTTAATAAAAAGCTGGGATGTTCATGGAAAGATCATATTATCTTTTAATTCCATTTTTCCATAAACATTTTTGTATACAAGTACATAGATAACTACTAAGCATAATGTCCTAGAAAATAAGCTAATAACTTTTCATTCTCTCTCTCTGTAATATCATAAAAATAATACTAGGACCCTATACATTTTTACAATAATTACAATTATTATGTGTTAATTAAAAATAATAATTAAAAAAAGAATACTGGGTTGAATAGAACCTGGGTTGTCCCAGACTATTTCTAAAAAAAAAGTTTATTAACATGGTATATGGTACAATCTTTATTAGTATCTTCATATATGTATATATGTTGTAGCTAAAGTTCAAAGGAGACACACTCAAAAGGAGTTTTAAAGATTTATTCTGGCAGCCGGGACCGCAACAGCCAATTCGAGCTGTGGCCCCGAGCTTGATTTACTTTCAGTTTTTATGTTTAGTTTGGCGCAATCAGATGATTGGATGATCGCCTGGTTTGCGTTTAGCCCACGCAAGCAAGCCTTGTGTACATAAGCTAATTTGGCAGTTAGCACTTGGCGGGGACTTTCCAACCGGCCTTCCTCCTCCCCACTATCCTTGAAATGAACCAAAATAGATGTTTTAACAAAAAGGTTTTCTTATGTTTACCCTTGAGTGGGCAGCTAGTGACATCCTGTGAGGCACACAGGATGTTTTGCAGGAGCAAGCATAGCTGGCTTACAGAAGCTAAAATATGCAAGTCATAACAAGATATAAAACTTTCCATGCAGACATAATTTTAAACAAGCTTTGGGTAAGGGCCTTCATCACACCTGGGGACAAAGGCAGGAAGGGAGGTTACTTGAGGAGGGTCCTTCTACTTCTTCTTTAAAAAGTAGACTTGCCTATTTTCCATTTATAGAAAAGCTGAGAGCTAGCAGCCTCTGGTCTCTTGCTTACACAAGCACAAGCCTGTGATCATAGAGCTGTAGGATACAGAAATATTCAGCAGCTTGCATTGGAATAAGATGGGCTAGTGATGTTATCTGTAACATATACATATACATAGTGTCTGCCTGTATGGCTTTCTAAAGGAAAAGTAAAAAAATAAAATAAAGAAATCAAACTTTAATAAAAACAATAATAGCAAGAACAACAATATCGCTCTCATTTGCTTTATTAGTAAAGAAGCTACCTTGCCAAAAGCTGTCCAGAAAATGTTCTCTCATCATTGTAGTTGAACTATGGATTATCATCAACTGAAACAGCAAAATGGAGCCAACACGCCTTGCAGTGTTGCAGGTGGTGCTGGGTGTTGTAACTTTTTAGTTTTCCACAGTGATGGGGTCCTAAGGCCTAGCGGTGAGGCAGGTGGCATATGGGGGCTGGCCCAGCAAGCCAAACAGGATATTGTTTTGATTTGCAAAACTAGCTCTGTGGCACCACAACTGTATTGGCCTCATAATTTCAAAGCCACTCAGTGAGGTCAGAAGAAGCTAGAGTGTCTATCCAATCTCTATCTTCCCAGACAGAACAGTTAAAATCCAAACCTTATTTCAGCTTCAGAATTAATATTTGTAACTAACTCAGAAAAACCCATATTTCTCTTTTTCAAACATGCCTATGTTTATGCCAAAAACAATCTGGTGCTCAAAACCTTAGAGGTTTAAATTTTACAGATTGGTTTGGACATGACACATCCAGGGATCATATCAAGGAAGTTGCAACTGCTGAATTCCAAACTTCCCTGAATGGGTGCTGATTCAGCTAATGGCAACTTTACATGGAGGGCAAAAGTCACCTGCTTTCAACAGCGCAGACTTTACACAGATGGCCCTGAAGTTAGCAAGTCCAGAAGCTGGAAAAAAAAAAAAAAAAAAAAAAAAAAAAAAAAGCACTCTCTTCAGCTATGTGACAGCAGAAAGGATATAGATTTTTGAACAGTTTGCTGTCCAAATGCTAAGTGGTGATATGTTGTCCAATCCTACAGCTAGGTGGCTTACAAAATAAGGAACTGTCCTTTATGCTCTAACACTGTGGTAGAAATCCATCCCTCTTTGCCTCTGCTCAGTCCCAAGAGGACGGTTGTCTGCATATAATTATATACAATTGGGCACAGTCAGTGCTTTCATTCGGGAGAGACCCAGCTCTGATCTTTGCTGGCTCTTCAATGACTCCTGAACCATGAAGGAGGTGGTCATGCCAGGTCAGGGTTTATTATGGAAACAGAGAGCTTGGAGGGGCTGACATTGGAGCTGACAGCAAAACGGCTGACTTGTGGAGAAAGGACTTCATCTATGGAAGCCTGCATGTCCGGAATGCAGAGAACCTACCTGAATGGTTTCTTATACTACTGTAAGGGAAGGGGAACACAGAAAAAAGAATTCCTTGACTTTGCCAGCGACTTTCCTGTCCTTTAATATTCAGTGTAAGCTGTTCAGAAATTCTTTTCTGTTCTTTACAGGGATACACTAAGGAAAAGATTGTGAATTCTAATAAAATCAATGGTAGGATACATGAACTTTTACAAAGCAGCATTACTTTACTAGGCTAAATGTTTATGCAATTCACTGTAGACCTAGGCAATTTAGCCTGCTAATATATTGTACTGCCCGGTTATGTTCACCCATAAAGATAACTTCTGTGGTACCCCTTACCCTTTGTTAGAAACATTATTACATGCCAAGAAGCCAAGATAAATAACAGGAAACTGTGGAATTTTTTAGCAAACTCAAAAGAAGTATAGTCTGTGTATTGTTGTGATAAAGGATGAACATGTAAACTGTAGAAAAATGTATGCATTCATGTTATCACCTTTCTGTACCCTTTACACCAAGTTGAAAAATGATCTTTATGAAGGTAAATTAAAATTCTAAAATGCAGTCCTAGAGGGAGGTGCTTTTTTTCTATTTCCTTTAACCAGAAATTGAAAACATAAAAATGAGTACATAAAAAAGAACTTATGCTCTGCAAAAGACAACAACAAGAGAATGAGAAGAAAAAGCTCAGACTGAGAGAAAATACTTGCAAAAAACATATCTGATAAAGGACTGTTATCCAAAATACATAAAGGACTCTTAAAACTCAGCAAAGGAAAAATGAACAATCCGATTAAAAAATGGGCAAAAGACCTGAACAGACATCTCATCAAAGAAGACATACAGATGGCTAGTAATCATATGAAAAGATGTTCAACATCATATGTCATTAGGGAATTGCAAATTAAATCAGCCCCTACATACATATGAGTACACTGACAACACCAATACTGGTGAGAATGTGGAGCAACAGGAATTCTCATTTATTGCTGGTGGGAATGCAAAATGGTACAGCCACTTTAGAAGACAATCCAGCAGTTTCTTACAAAACTAAACATACTTTTATCAAATGACTCAGCAATTGCACTCCTTGTTTATTTACCCAAATGAATTAAAAGTTTATGTCCACGCAGAAACCTGCACACAGATGTTCACAGTGGCTTTATTCATAATTGTCAAAACTTGGAAGCAACCAAGATGTTCTTCAGTAGGTGAATGGATAAATAAACTGTAGTATATTCAAATAATGGAATATTACTCAGCACTAAAAAGAAATGAGCTATCAAGCCATGAAAATATGTAAAGGAAGCTTAAATGCATATTACTAAATGAAAGAAGCCAATCTAAAACGGCTATATACTGTATGATTCTCACTATATGACATTCTAGAAAAGGCAAAACTATAGAGACAGTAAAAAGATTAGTGATTGTCGGGAATTAAGGGGAAGAGAGGGATGAAAAAGTAGAGCATAGAGGATTTTTAGAATACTGATCTATTCTGTGTGATACTACAATGATGGATACATGTCATTATACATTTGTCTAAACCCATAGAGTATTCGACACCAGGAGTGAATTCTAATGTGAACTATGGACTTTGGGTAATAAATGATGTAGGTTCATTAACCTTAACAAATATACGACTGTGGTGGGGGATGTCCATAGTAGGGAAGGTTGTGCATGTGTGGGGACAGGGGATATATGGAAATCCTCTGTACTTTGGGTTCAATTTTTCTATGAACTTAAAACTGTTGTAAAAAATAAAATTTATTAATTAAAAAATACATACTACCTATACACATGCCCACACATGCATGTGTGCATGCAGACACAAACACACTCATGTAACAGTTTATCCAGTCTCTGTTCACTCACTACCTAGGTTATGAAATTAACATTGACTGAATATTGAAGCTCCCTACTACACCCTTCCCTAACTCCATTTCCCTCCATCCCCATCCTCCTCTCTGAGGTAAACACTGCAGTGATTTTTGTTCATCATTCCAATGCATTGTTTTATCACGTATGTTTGTATCCATAATTAATATGTTGTTTAATTTTGTATGTTTTTGAAGTTAATATAAATGAAATTATGCTTTAGGTAATCCTCTGAGATCTGTTTTAGTTTTGGCTTTGGTTGTTGTTCTGTTGTTTGCTTTTATTTGACCTTATAATAATATACTTCTTCCATGTTGTTGCCTGTAGCCGTGGCTCACTCTTTTTACAGCTGTATACTACTCTATTCTATAAGATGCCACACTGTATTTTTTCCTTCTCTTCTCCTGTTTTTGGACATTTGGTTGTCCTTATATTACAACTGCAAACATTGCTATGCCTGTCTTCTTGTGAATGGGTATAAGAGATTTTTCCACAGAGTATTCATAGAGGTGGAATTGCCTGGTCCCACGATATATACATATGTCTTTATCTTTACAAACCTATGCCAAATTGTTTCTCACAGTTGTAGGACCATTTCTTACTCCTATCAACAGTGAATAAAAGTTCTGATTGTTCCACATCCTTGCCAATATTTGATAATATCAGATCTTCCACTTTCTTTTACAAATGTGATAGGTTTAAAGTGATTACATTTCATTTGTATTTCCCAATTGCTAATGAGGTTGCTGCTGCATTTTTCATGTATGTAGTGGTCTTTTGTGTTCCTCTTCTATGAAATGCTTATTTTATTGCTTGCTCATTTTTTTATCCTTTTCTTATTGTATCTTCTCCCACTTTGTGACATTATTTCACTTTGGATATGGTGTCTTAATTTTTATATAGTCAAATTTATCAATTTTACTTGTCATTTGCATCTTTGGAACCTTATTTAAGATTTTTTTTTCTATACGCAAGGACATAAAGATATTCTTTTATGATGAATATGCTAATTAGCCTGCTTTGATCATCACACATAGTATACATGTATTGAATTATAACTCTGTGACCCCAAAACATATATAGTCAATATATTTCAGTTAAAGAATAAGAAAGTTCATTTTTTAAAAATAGATATTCTTTTCATTTGTCTTATAAAAGTTTTCAAGTTCTGCTTTGACTTTGTGTATGATACAGTTTATGTTTTCCTGCATGGATAATCAATTGTCCAAGCATAATTTGTTGGATATTCCATACTTTACCCACTGATCTCCAATACCAGACCTATCATAAATAATTTCTGTATATACGATTTTCTGTTCCTGGATCCACCCACATTCACTTAATTAGACTTTAAATGCCTTTTAATTTCTAACAATTGAATTATGATGAAATATGATCTACATGGTATCTATTTTGTGATATTTAGGACTTGCTTTATGGCTTAGTACATGGTCAATTTTTGTAACTTTCCACATGTGGCTGAAAATAAAGTGGATTTTACAATTGCTGAGCCTATTAGATCAAGATTTTTAATTATGCTGTTCAAATACTTATATACTTACTGATTCTTTCAACCAGCTTAGATATACTGGCTTTCATTTGGTTAGTATTTGTCTAGTATATCTTTTCTCATTTGTTAATTTTGGCCTCCCTGTGCCATTATGTTTCTCATATGTCTTTTTATGTAGCACATAGCTGCATTTTATTTTTTATGTGGTCTGAAAATCATTGTCTTTTAACTGGATGTTTTAATCCATTTAAACTTATAGTGATCACAAGTGTAGCTAGGATTTACTTTTACCACCTTAGGTTCTGATTTCTATTTTTCCTGCTTTTCTATTGGTGTTTTCCTCCCTTCTTTATTGCCTAATTTTGGGCTCATTTGGGCTTTTGGGGTCTCATTTCGTATTTCCCTAAAATGTTAACATGCATAGTTACTCTGAACTTAATCAACCTCTCCACACTCCTCCAAACAATGCAGGGACTTTAGAAAACTTACCTCCAATCTTCACTTCCAAAAAAATGATGTGCTGTTTCCGGATTTTAGATCTACTTTGATTTTGTTAACCCCACAAAATGAGCATTATTATGAATGTTTTTGCAGTGAACATTGTTTAGATATATGCACAAATTTGTAGATTACTTTCTCCATTCCTACTGACATCTCGACATATTTTTCTGAGATGATTTCCTTTTGGCCTGAAGCACATACTTTAGAATCTCCTTTGGTGGGGATCTGTGGCTGATAAAGTGTCTCACTTTCTGTTTTTCTGAAAGCATCTATTTTGATGGTCTCGTTTCTTCATCATGCTTTCAATTTCATATTCCTCCCTCAAAATTACTAATTTTAAGCATTTCATATCTGACATATAATAATTCTAATAACTGGAATCTGGATCAGGTTTTATTCTGCTGCCTGTTGTTTCTGCTGGCTTGAACTAATGGTGCCAATCCAGGCTTATGAGGGAGGCCTCTAAAACAGTCACATCTTTTCCATGCTGAGGTTCATCTGGGGTAAGTTTTTCTTGTTTGTTTTGCTTTTTTGTTTTGTTTTGTTTTGTTTTGCTCCTAAGCTCACCATTACAATGAAGGTCTTAAACCCTTACAATGACAGCTAAACTTTTTGCCAGGGTCTTCTACAGGTTTTCCCCTTCTTGTGTGGGTATTAGGCTTTGTCTCCAGGCCTCTGGACCAATGGTCTTAAATATTCATACTCAAGGTCACCAGGGCTTACAGATGCTTCCAGGGTGAAAGCTAGTTTTTGTACTAACCTTTCTAGATTTTTGCTTTACCTTCATTTTTGGCCTTTAGTAGTTTTTCTTCCTTTCTGGCCAGCAAAGCTATGCAAATAGAAATAATTAGTTAAATATATTTTAGCCAACACTTTCAGTTGTTTTGCCACAAAAGAATTATTTATAGCTTGCTCCACTGCCCAAGAAAGATGTCTAGGTGGAGTCTTTATAGAAAGCACTGTAACCAAAATCAGTAGCTAATATTTATGGAATGCTTACTATATATACACTCATAATATACTAAGTGCTTTACATGAATTGCCTCTTTTAATACCGGCAAAACCCACATGAGGTAAGTACCCAGTTTTCGAATGCAGAAATTTAGTCTTAGAACAGACAATATACTTCTCCAAGCTCACAGAGCTGGAAATTGATGGAGATAAAGTTCACGTACATCTCTGTTTGATGCCAAAGTGAGCGCTCTGAAAAACTATTATATACTACTTTTCAAACTAAAATGTTATTGAAATAAGTATGCATTGATTCTGTGCATGAATGAAAACACTGTGATAGCAGACACAATTACTATTGTATCCACTATTGTACTCGAAGTGCCTATCTCAGTGCCTGGAACATAATAAGAATTCAATAAACATGTTGAGCAAATTAAAAAATAAAGGCATATAGAGACTTATTGATATATGTGTAGATGCTGAATCAGATTACCTGTGCATAGTAGGCTGACAATTTGAAAACAGCAAACCTTTGGACAGATTCTAGAGCTCAGTGCTTCTAATGTTTTTATTTCAAGTGGGCTGGTCTTCAATAATTAAATTTATCCCAGCTCTGGAACCCGTAGCACACCTGTAGTCCTGAACACATATTGTTTGTTTCCAGTCCATATGTTGAAGGATTGAGAACCAGTGACTTTTCACCTATTCTTTCTTCTTTTACACTATTTAGATGGAATCTCAATCATTATTAAAATGTTGAGTTCATACTACTACTATTGTTTTATACTTATTTCTCAAAACAATTCTGCAACTTACTCCTGTTGTCTCCATTCAACAAGTGAAGAAACTAGGGGGATCACACAATGTATTAGCAGGCGCACAAGTCACGAAACCACCTGTAACCACAAAATTCCCTTTGCTTCACCCACCCAGATTACTCCTCATGCTCCCACTCTGCACTTTTAGATCTAGAGGATTTTTTTCTTATATTGTCCCCTTTTCCCAAAGGCCTTCCCTTCCTTGAAGAGTTAGAGAACCTCTACACATACTTCAAGGCACAACTCAAATATCGCCTCCTCAGTGAGAACATTTATGAACCCCTCCTGGCCTTCCTGCTTATTTGCTTCCTGGCACATTGTGTATTATTAGTCACATTGCTCGATAATAAATCATGTGTCTATCTTCCCACGTGTAGTTGTTATCCAGGGAGAGAATAACACCATTTTTTTTCACTGCATCACTGGCAGCTAGCATGGCACCCGGTACATACAGAATGAGTAAATCAGTTTCTAGATTTAATGGAACTAGTTACGATTCATCTGAAAAAACTCCATGCTAATGATTTCTTACACGGTCTTAACCCCTCATGTAACAAACAAGTTCCACTTCTTTTAATAAACTTTACCTTTAATCTCTTGAGTTAAGTTTTCTTTAGAAAATGGTCTTGGGTAAAATCAAAATAATATGAGAAGACTTTAAACTTGTATAGAAATTTACAGTTTTTAAAGCACTTCCCATTACATGTTGTTTTTTATCAGCCCTCCGAGTTGGCCTGGGCAGGTGGTTTAGTCCTGTTCTACAGATGAGGAAACTGAAAGCCAGCTCACATGGTCAGAGAGTGTTAGAACCAGGTGTTAGCCTCTAGTCCTCTAGCATCTTGCTCAGAACTTTCCACTCTTCTAATCTGTCCCTTTTGTGGTAATAAATAAATAATAAAAAATACTGTCTTTGGAAGAGGGAAGTCTCAGTAGTTTGAATCTTGTTAAGTTTAAATAAATGATCATTGGATGATGATGTTCTCCAACTTGAGTGTAATTATTAGGAAAGCATATTTAATTTGTAGATGGTCTAGCCCCATCCTCAAAGATCCTGATTTAGTGGATCTAGAGTGGAGCCTAGGAATTAACAAATACTCCAGGTAATTCTGCTGCAGATATTTCTTAGGCCACAATTTGTGAAACACTGGATGAAGAAAGGTTGGTCTCAAATTTGTTGTTTTATGGTACATTCAGAACAAAACGTGGTTTCAGGAGGGCAATCTATATCTGTTAAAAGAAAGGGTAGGTATTGGGGACTGGGGGAAATGGTGGCAATGGAAAAGTGACAATAGCAAGCAGATTGGCTGAGGAACAGAGAAGGAAAAGCCAAGGTGCACATGTGCACATGATGCCTGAATTGCCTGTTGGCCTTTTCCTAAGGGATAGAAAGAAAATCAGAGAACATATTCTATCGAGTTCGTAATATTTTCTGCAAGCTTCCAAGGCATTTTGTATTGGAAAAAGAACTATGTTGATGCAATTCCATATCTAGCGTTGCCATTTGTTCTTCTTCTTCCACAGAAGGTGTTACTTTCTATTTTTTCCCTCTCTGCTCTCTAAACTAGGTAACCATTTGGTTGTTTTTAATTGTCACATTTGTTCTCATACCAACATGTTAAATGTAACTTGAGCAAAAGCCAAACCTGAAAATCCCTTTTGCCTCTTTCTGAAAATCCACAGAAAACTGAAGTTTGGAATCTTTATGTTTCTTAGTTTGGGTTTCTTATTACATTTCTAAAATTATCAGCTTATGACTGCCCAGGAGCAGGAGAGAATCTGGATTCACTTTTGGCCACTCATCATATTCTGAATATTCTGAGATAAACAAAGCAGATGGAGACCAAAAATGTCATATTTTAAACAACAAAATTTATCTGTGAAGTAATATTTGTCCTGCATATCCTATTTTCTTATTGGCTTCAATATAAAATTGACAATATCTTCGTCAAAATAATATTTTGCTTTCAAGCACTGATAAAATCATGGGAGAGACTGCAGCAAACCCTTTAAAATTACATTTAAAGAAGAACAAATATTTGATAGGTTAATAGCAGTCAAAATAAGTCACAAAATATGAATGCAAAGTAGCAGAGTTACTGTTTTTCACTTACAAAAAAAACTTAAAGCTTTATCTAAAGCAGGGGGTGGGGGGAGAACCTAAGAGTTTAAAGGCACAGAACTCACTGAGCCAGAATGATGTCTAAGAGTTTATTCCAACCCTCTCCTCTCATATTAAGCTCCCTTGCTTACACTCTGTAACAGAAGAATATTCTTTGGAGTGATCAAACACTAGTGGTGAGTGAGAGGGCAGGTGGACAATTATTTCAAGCATACTGTGTGACAAGCACTAGGCTCAGAATATTTTAGTTAATCCCAATAAAAGTCTACAACATTATCTCAAATTTACAAATCAGGAAATGAATCTCAGAGGTGAAGCAACTTGTCTAGAGTTTTATACCTAGTAAATGATAGATTAAACTCAGTTATGTCTGATTCCAAACTTTATGCCTTTCAACTAGATTAAAGTGTTCCCAAGCTTTTTAGGTATGATAACTTATTTTTCCCTTAAATGGTAATTATTTTATTACAATATAAAAACAAAGGGAGTAGAATAATAGTCCATCATATCTTCTTATTTTTCAATCTAACTCTAAAACATTATACCTTGCAGAGGGTTTACATTCAGTTTCTTTTTCTATATCATTTAAAAATTTTTTAACAGTTATTTGTACATGTTTTGGGGGTACAGTGTGTTGTTTCAATCCATGCATATACTGCACAATGATTTGCTTAGGGTAGATTGCATAGCTTTGCACCTGTTAATCCACCACTTCCCCTCCACCTCAATCCCCTCCCCTCCCAGCCTTTGGTAACCATTATTTACTGTCTACTTCTATGAGAACCACTATTTTTTTAAGCTTCCACATATCAGTGAGATCAAGTGGTATTTGTCTTTCTGTGCCTGACTGACTTCACTTAACATGATAGGTTCCAGTTCCATCCTTATTGCTGCAAATAACAGGATTTCATTTTTTTTTGCAGCTTAATAGCAGTGTTCCATTGTGTATATATACCACATTTTCTTTATCCATTCATCCATTGATGAGCATTTATGTTGATTCCATTTCTTGGATACTGTGAATACTGATAAAATGAACATGGGAGTGCAGGCATCTCTTTGATATATCAATTTCATTTCCTGTGGGTATATACCCAGTAGTGGGATAGCTGGGTCATATTCAATTTTAGTTTTCTGAGGAAACTCCATACTGTTTTACACAATGTCTGTACCAATTTACATTCCCACCAAAGATGTAGGAGAGTTTGGTTTTCTCCACATCCTCACCAGATGTTGTTATTTGTCTTTTTGGTAATAGTAATTTTAACTGGAGTAAGGTGATATCTCATTGTGGTTTTAATTTGCATTTCCCTAATGATTAGTGATGTTGAGCATTTTTTCATATGCCTGCTAGCCATTTGTATGTCTCCTTTTGAGAAATGTGTGTTCATGTCCTTTGCCCATTTTTCGATCAGATTATTTGTTTTCTTATTATTGAGTTGTTTTAATTCCTTGTATATTCTGGATATTAATGCCTTGTTGGAGACATAGTTTACAAATATTTTCTCCCGTTATTCAGGTCATCTCTTCACTCTATTGATTGTGTCCTTTGCTGTCAAAAGCTTTTTAGTTTGATGTAGTCCCATTTGTCTATGTTTGCTTTAGTTGCCTGTGCCTTGGTAGTCTTATTTGAAAAAGCACTGCCCTCTCCCATTTCATGTAGTGTTTTCCATATGTTTTCTTCTTGTGGTTTCAGGTCTTTATTTAGATCTTTAATCCATTTTGAGTTAATTTTTTGGGTATGGTGAGGGATAGGAGTCTAGTTTCAGTCTTCCACATGTGGGTATCCAGTGTTCCCAGCACCATTTAATAAAGAGACTGTGGAAAGAGTATTTGAAATAACTGGCTTTTAACACAGCTTTTAGATAACGTGGTTGGAGTTACTGTGTCCTCGAAAATGAAAATCTAACTTGTAAAATCACGTTATGTATCACTATAATGTGGAAAGGCAAATCTCAATGAAAAGCATACAGAGAGAAAAAATATATTTCTAATAAACACCTACATGCATAGGAATAGGTAAGTTTTTGGAAAGAACTGAGCTTTGGGCACCCCAAGTGGGACATCCATGATAAACAGGCATGTGTATAGATGCAGAGGTCAGAGCTGGAGAGCCAGGGCTAGAAATTTAAATTTGAGGAGTCATCAACATGTAGATGGTATTTAAAGCCAAGAGACAGAATGGAGCACCTGAGGAAAAAGTGTTGATAGAGAAGCGGATAGAAGAGAGTGGCCAGAAGCACATTTTTAATGCCCCAAATTTCTCAGACAATTTCTCCAACATAAACACACACAGATAGTAGTTGTACTTTTAGTATCTAATTGAATTTAGACATTGCATATACTTGTAATATAGTACGTAACATCACTGGTAAAGATGAGACTATTAATTGGTACAAGGACTTCTGAAGGGGGCTATTTGGAGACATTTAGGGTCACATAGAACCAATGCACCACTTGACTTTAACAGTGCTGTGGCATAGTAGTTAACAGCTTTGGCTGTGGCACCAAACTATTTGAGATCAAGTCCCAAATCTCCTACTCCTATCAAGTGTCTTTGGGCAAATTATTGAATTTCGTTGCCCCTCAGTTTCTTTGTTTATGTAATAATAGTATCTACTTCCTAAGGTTCTTGTGAGGATAGAATGAGCTAAAATAGGTAAAACATATGGGAGCTCAGCAAATGTTCACAATTCTTATCCAAGAATTGTATAACTCTGAGTTTGAAGAGATTCTAGCAGTTTTCTTTTCCAAGCATACCACCCTCCAGGAATCCTCTTGAGGAGCTCGCTGCATCATGAGGCAGACATTTCTGTATTGACGAGCTCTTGGAGCTGCACAGTCACTTTGTACATGGAAACCAAACTCACCTCCTGTCACTGCTACACTTGGGTTGTATTTTTGCATTCCAGAAAGCTACAGAATAAGTTGTCTCTTCTAATGATGAGCATTCAGACCCTTGAGACAGCTCTTATGTGCTCTTTGGTCTTTTCTTCACTGGGAAAGCCACACCTTGTTTCTTCAACTATTCTGTACACAAAATGAATTCCACACTTCTCACACTTCTGGACTTCCTCATGTAGATATTGCCATTTGTCCAAGCTCCTTTAAAATTCGCTCATGAAATTTGTATATCAAGACATACAAGAGCCTGCAGTAGTGCAAATGTTAAGCTACATCTGATCTGAGCTGAGAGGGACAAAGCAAAGCAATGAGTCCATTTAGTATTTGTGAGTCTTTTAGACTGGACAACTTTAAAAGGAATACAGTAAAACTAGCTTAATTATTCTGCTAAGTGCAAATCTAAAGTAACTTCTCTAAAGTGTGTTTCTTACTTGAGCAGAACTCACCTGGCCTTTTGGTGACTGGCATACCCATTATAAATAAGTGATTTCAACACATGGGTCATAACATATATATATGAGAAATATTCTTTCAATTTTGGAGTGGCTTTTCATTAAAGGTATTCTAGCTGGACACCTGTGAAGATTCATAATCCATTATTTATCTTGTGCATTTCTATAGTGCCTGTTACCATAGCAACCTACTCAGGCTGAGATATGAGACAATATACAAATAAGCTTGGAAAGACCACTGTAGTTGCACGTACCTTGCATCATAATGATTGTACTATGATGAATAGGACAGTTGATGATGTTCTATTGAAACAAATGATGAATCAAAATTATAAAGGCCTCTGGAACAACATACTGTAAGGAAAGACTGCTGAACTGCATATGAGAAAACCTGGTTTGGCTCCATCATTCACTAGTTGTGCAGCCTTGCCAAATTATTTAAACTGAGATTTAGTTCCAATTTTGAAAACCTGAGATAATATCTGCTGCATGCCCAACGTCTTTATGAAAAGCAAGTTAGAGGGCTCTGCAAACAACTTGTATGGCTGGGCAAACATGAGGTAGTATTCTAAAATACACTTACCTGCATTACTGTGCTTCAATTTAAGAACACTTGTGTATAAAATGAAACAACAAACAGTCCTGAGTTTCCAAGACTGATAAATCATGATACAATTGTCACTCCTTAACAGTATTGTCCTGGGGTAAATGACAAACTCTTTTTGTATAGTTAACTTTTTTTTTTTTTTTTTTATCTTTTTCCGTGTCCGGCAACGGATCGCAACCCTCAGTGTTGCCCCTGGACCGGACCGGGACCGGCAACGGGATCGCAACCCTCGGTGTTGCTCCCGTGCCTCGCTCAGCCAGTGAGCGGGAACCGGCCTGTATGTGGGATCCGAACCCT
>NW_007726140.1:274017-285740 GCF_000696425.1 Galeopterus variegatus | reverse complement strand
GAACCCTCGGGCAGGAGCGCCGCCGCGCTTCCCAAGCGGCGCACTTATCCAGTGCGCCACCGGGCCGGCCCCTGTATAGTTAACTTTTATGAAAACTTCCATTTAGGTGCTGGCCCCTCCATTTACTATCTGGAGATACTTCCTGGCCTTTTCTGTACAGCAAATAATTTTCAACAGTCCTTGGTCGCAACAAATAATTTTTGAAGTCCCCATCATTCTTGTGGTGGTGGTAGAAACTGCTAGACTGTATAAGCCAACAAGCCAAACACATCTGGAAAGGGACTGTGGCATCCACTTTGTTTCTATTATTCATGTATAAGATGAACAATCTTTTAAACCAACTGATCCAGTGTTAACATTCAGGACTTCCTTCTGGGCAGTGTGATGTAGTTGAAAAAGTACGGTACAAAATCCAAGCCCTGCCGCATACTAACGGTGTGATCTTCAGTGAGTCATTTAATGTCTTTGTAAGAGAGGCTCATCTCTAAAATGGAAATAAGAATATCTCCATTGCAGAGCTCTGGGAGGCTTAGTAATAATGTATGTAAAGCAACTGGCACTCAATAAATGGTAGTTTTTATGAATAATCTTGATCTAGTTTCTATTGACATATCCCCTGATTCCAGTGAACCTAAATTTGATTTTAAATTTATTCTGGACACAGAAGCTAACTTTAATCTTATTGCAAAAATTGAAATAAAATCTATACTAGTAATAATGATTAAGGATATTACCAGCCAAAATATCCGTGGCATTTTGACCATGTATACAGCACATCAGATGTGGAACATTAGACCACATTTCTGTATATTCATTTGCAGCAGGATTCAGATCACAGGGGTGTATGTTCTCCAAAGTAGATTTTTGAAAATGTTCTTGACACATATGATTCAGGAATCTGCCAGAGTCACTTGCTTGCCATATGGCTGGGCAAGCATATCAGGCAGACAAGGAGAAAGTCATCACCTCCAAAATAAAGATAATGGTTACAACAGCTCAATCATAAGCATGCCAACTCCTCCATGAAGGCTTCCAGTGAAGACGAATCTTTTGTTTCTTCCCTATGCCCATGTATTATCTTTGCGCTTCTATCACAGAACTCACCAAGTTCTCCCACATATTGTACTTAGTGGTAGACATGACTTTTTATTCACAGGACTATATTAAGTAACTCCGCATTTCCTACACTTCCACCCACAGGAGGAAAGGGGGGAGCTCAAGAACTCTGCATACATTACACTTGTCACTGTGAAGAGGGTGAGGTGGGGCAGACCTCTGCCTGTATCTGGAGAGACCTCCATCTCTCCCTCTCTGTCAATGCTCAGAGCTTTGCCACTATGATAGCCCTTGAGATCGTCCAGGTTAATCTCATTATGCCCTCGTCTCTGTTTATGCCTCAAGAAACCCAGCACTCCTAGGTTATCCTTTAATCCCCAACTTTAACCTCATAAAACTCTAGAGGCAATGATTAAACACACCCCCCCAATACTTCTCACTCTCAACTCATATCCCTCTTTTTTGTTTTATTTTTCTACATAACACTTACCAACACGTGAATATTTTACTTATTTCTTTACTGTCTGTCTTCCTCCACTAGACTGTAAGCTTCCTGAAGGCAGACATTTTTCACCATTTTATTTATTACTTTATCACCAGTGCCTGCCTGTGTCTGTCACAAGGTAGGTGCTCAATATATATTCGTTGAGTGAATACTGAATCAACAGTAATGGTTTTTGTTGTTTGTTTGTTTGTTTGTTTTGGTGGTTGGCCAGTTTGGGGATCTGAACCCATGACAAGGCTGTGCTCTATCCAATTGATCTAACCAGCCAGACCTTCAACAGTAAATTTCTTGAGCTCAAAGATTATATCATATTTATAACTGTCTCTGTCTCACTGCATTGGATATTAGACATTCAATAAATATGTACTGAAGTGAAATTAGTTGAACATCTCTCCTAACCTAAGTCTTTGGATTCTTCCAACTGTGCTGACATTGCAAACTGGGGAAGAGAAAGCAACTGAACTCTTGTGGTTCCTATAACCTAAGTATAGACCTTGAACACTAATTTAGACCTTGAATAAATTTATAGTAAAGGATTAGGAATAGAAAAAATACTCGTTTGTAACATTTATTATTTGTTACTTGTTTAGAAGTCTATAACAAAATTGTCATACCAGAACCACTTCCCAACATTAATAAAAATGTAATACAGTATACTTCTGGCCCACGAATAAATAAGGAATGATGAGAAATCAATACCAACAGGACCCTTCATACCTACACAATCTTTAAGCAACAAGCCAACATCTGCTTATACAGTCCAGGCCAACCAATGATTATGGTCCTAACAAATGTCTCCATGGCCCTGCTTATTCTGAAAAATGAGCACCTTCCTGACTGGCAGAGGAGAAAAGATGGCTACAGGGAGATACTATTGTATGTGCTTTGTGTCTACATAGAAGGTAAAGGTAAAAAAAAAAAAAAATGACTGTTTTTACAATGGAATATTATTCAGGCTTTAAAAGTAGAAAATCCTGTCATTTGTGACAACTTGGACAAACTTGGAGGACATTATGCTAAGTGTAATAAACCAAGCACAGAAAGGCAAATTATAATCTCATATGTGGAACCTAAAAATGTTGAACTCATAAAATAAAAATTAGAACTGTGGTTACCAGGAACTGGGGGTGGGAGGTGGGTGGGAGAGGAGTTGAAGAGATATTGGTCAAAGATACAAAATTTCAGTTAGACAGGATTAACACATTTAAGAGATCTATTGTACACAATGGTGCTTATGGGTAATAACAATATGTTGTATACTTGAAAACTTCTGAGAGTAGATTTTACGTGTTCTCACCACACACACAAAAAACCTAAGTATGTGAGATACTACATATGTTAGTTTGATTTAGCCATCCCGCAGTGTATACATATATCAAAACATCATGTTGTATACCATAAATATATACAATTTTTGCCTGCCAATTAAAAATATATACATAAATAAAAAGCTAAAAAAAATGACTGTTTTCTTAGGACAATGTTCCCTAAATCATCAGAACCATTTTGAATTTAAAACAGTAATCAAAAAAAGGTAAAAAAAATATATGTAACACACCACTGATTAAAATGAGAAAATTTTAATACATTGATAAAAATCCGAACATTAAAGGTTTGATATGGGCTCTTCTGAATAAATTGGAAAATAGCAGAGCAGTATGTGCCAGAATTATTTAAGGTATTCAAAGACAAAGCATATTTTTAAGTCTATAATACCCTATATTTTGATTAAGTTTTTTTTCATTTTATTTTATTTTTTAATTTTATTTATCGAAACATCATTGATTGTACATATTGGTGGGGTACAGCATTGAATATCAATACCCAGGTGCAATATGTGATGCTCAAATCAGTACAATTAGTATTTTCAACATTACACAATGTAATTATTTCTTGTGGCCCTTTACCAATTTCTCACTAACCCCTCTCCCCCTTTCTCACCTCTGGTAAACTCAGTTCTGTACTCTCCTTTTGCAAATTCAATGAATTATTGTTGAATGATTGTTATATCTTTCTTTTTTTATTTGTTAATTTTTTTAGCTATGACTTATTAGAGAGGACATGCAGTATTTCTTTATGTGCCTGGCTTATTTCATTTAACATGATTTTCTCTAAGTTCATCCATGTTGCTGTGAATGGCAGAATTTCACTGGCAGAGTAGTATTCCACTGTGTGTATATACCACATTTTCCTTACCCAGTCATCCACTGATGGACATTTAAGTTGGTTCTAACTTGGCTGTTGTAAATACAGCTACAATAAACATAGGAGTACAGGTATCCTTTTGAAATGATGATTTCCATTCTTTGGGTATAGACCCAGCAGTGGGGTTGCTGCATCACATGGCAGTTCTATCTGTAGTTGTTTGAGGAACCTCCATACTGTTTTCCATAATGGCTGCACTAATTTACAGTCCCACCAACAGTATAGTAGTGTTCCTCTTTCTCTGCATCCTCACTAACATTTGTTATTCTCTTTTTGATAATGGCCAGTCTAACTGGGGTAAGATGATAACTCAATGTGGTTTTGATTTGCATTTCCCTGATGCTTAGTTATGTTGAGCATTTTTTTCATGTTTCTGTTGGCCATTTGTATGTTTTCCTTTGAGAAATGCCTATTCAGCTCCTTTACTCATTTTTAAATCAGGTTACTTGCTTTTCTTACTGTTAAATTTTTGAGTTCCTTCTATATTCTGGATAGTAATCCCTCACTGCATGCATAGTTTGCAAATATTATCTCCCATTCTGTAGGTTGTCTTTTTGCTCTGTTGTTTCTTTTGTTACATAGAAGCTTTTTAGTTTGATATAATCCCATGTGTTTACTTTTTCTTCTGTTGCCTGTGTTTTTGGGGTCTTATTCATAAAGTCTGTGCCCAGTCCTACTTCCTGAAGTGTTTCCCCTATGTTTTCTTTTAGGCAGTTTATAGTATCATGCCTTATATTTAAGTCTTTAATCCATTTTGAGTTGATTTTGGTATGTGGCAAGAGGAGCAGGTCTAGTTTCGTTCTTCTACATATGGATGTAAAGTTTTTCCAGCACCAGTTATTAAAGAGGCAGTGTTTTCCCCAGTGTGTGTTCATGTTGCTTTTGCCAAATATCAGTTGGCTGTAAGTATGTTGGTAGGTATCTGGATTCTCTATTCTGTTCCATTGTTCTGAGTATCTGTTTTTATGCTGTTTTGGTTACTATAGCTTTGTAGTATAATTTGAAGTCAGGTAGTGTTATGCGTCCCACTTTATATTTTTTGCTAAGAATTGCTTTGGCTATTCATGGTCTTTTGTTATTCCATATGAATGTTAAGATTGTTTTTCTTTCTATTTTTGTGAGGAATGTCATTGATATTTTGATGGGGATTGCATTGACTCTGTAGATTGCTTTGGAAAGTATGGACATTTTCACAGTGTTAGTTCTTCCAATCCAGGAGCATAGAATGTCTTTCCATCTTTTTCTGTCCTTTTTATTTCTTTCAGTAGTGATTTGTAGTTTTCACTGTAGATATCTTTCACCTCTTTTGCTAAACTGATTCCTAGGTATTCTATGTTTTTGGTGACTATTGTAAATGGGTTTGCTTTCTTGATTACTTTTTCTGCCAATTTGTTATTGGAGTATAAAAACACTACTGAATTTCGTGTGCTGATTTTTTATCCTGCAGCTTTACTAAAATTGTTTTACAGCTTTATGAGTTTTTTTTGTAGAGTCTTTAGGCTTTTTATATATAGGATCATGCCATCTGCAAACAGGGACAGTTTGACTTCTATTCCAATTTGGATGCCCTTTATTTCTTTCTCTTGCCTGATTGCTCTGGATAGACCTTCTAATACTATGTTAAATAGGACTGGTGAGAGTGGGCATCCTTGTCTTCTTCCCATTCTTAAGGGGGAAGCTTTTCCCTATTCATGATGACATTGGTGACGGGTTGTCATTATTGGCTTTTATTGTGTTGAGCTACTTTCCTTCTATACCTGAGAGTCTTTATCATGAAGGGATGCTGAATTTTGTCAAATGCTGTTTGTGCATCTATTCAGATAATCATATGGTTCTTGTCCTTGATTTGATTGATGTGGTATATCACATTTATTGACTTGCATATGTTGAGCCATCCTTGCATCCCAGGGATGAATCCTATTTGATCATGGTGTATAATTTGTCTGACACAGTGCTGTATTCTGTTTGTTAATATTTTGTTGAGGAATTTTGCATGTATATTCATCAGAGATATTGGCCTGTAGTTTTCTTTTTTTGTTATATCTTTGGTTTTCATATCAGGGTGATGCTGGCCTCATAGAATGAGCTTGGGAGAATGGATTCTTTTTCAGGTTTTTTGGAATAGTTTGAAGAGAATCGGTATTAATTTGTCTTTAAAGGTTTAGTAAAGCCATCTGGTCCTAGGCTTTTCTTTATTGGGAGACTGCTGATTACTGCTTCAATCTCATTGCTTGTTATTGGTCTGTTCTGGTTTATTTATTTCTTCTTGCTTCAGTCATAGTAGTTTGTATGTATCCAGAAATTTATCCTTTTCCTCCAGATGTTCTTATTTGTTGGCATATAGTCATTTATAATAGTCTCTAATGATTCTTTGTATTTCTGTGGTATCAGTTTAAAGGAAAGATGTTGGTAAAGGGCCATGAAAATGGTTACGTTGTCTAATGTTGAATATACTAATTATCCTGATTTAAGCATCACATATTACATACAGGTATTTATATTGAATGCTATACCCCGAAGATATGTACAATCAATTGTGTATCAATAAAAATAAGTAAAATAAATAAAAATTTTAAAAAATAAAAGTATTTAATAGGTGATTAAGAGAAAAACAAAAGGAAAGATGTTTTGTTGCTGTTTTTTGCTCTTTCCCACTTGATTTCATTTTCTCTTTTTTTTAATCTAATTCTTTAGTCCAAAAATATGCAATAAAAACATTGTTTTACATATTAGCAATTCCTAGATTTATGTGCCTTGGTTGTCTATGGGCATTTAAAGATAAATTACAAAGCTAAAAAGGTAGAAATCATTTTAGAGTGGTGCTTAACATGATGGATTTGAACCTTTCTCAGATCTATGGAAAATTGCTCTTAGGTAGCAGTCACATTATTACAAGCTAAAATTAATACAAACCCCAAAACCCATGTGAGGAGGGAGTATTGCTCATTGGTCTGAGCCCAGAATTGGGTCTCTTCTCCTGAGCTTTAATCCCAGCACTGTGACTATGAGTAAGTCATTTCCATTTTAACCCCATGGTGCCTCAGTTTCTGAATTTGTTATACAGAAAAAATACTGACCTAACTCACGGAGCCTTGGAGATTTGAAGATGAAATATTACTGCTCTTGGAAAATATGAACTGCAATAATGCTAATTATTATTACAAAAATAAATGCATGTTCATCATATGGTAATTTAGGCAGAATGAGGTTGGGGAAAGGAGACTCTCAGAGCTCTTTTGTGTCAGTTAAATGAGTCCTCTCCGTTTAGCTGGCTCCCTAATAGAAGTCAGCTGAAGGTAGGATTTGCAAACAGTACAGTGATGACAGGGTTAGGGGAATGAAAGAAAACTTTTTAAAAGCCCTCAGTTACATAACTCACCTAGATTACGGGCCAACAGTACAGCTCACTGCAGCACCTTGGTTCCAAGCACCCATACACCTGAATTCATAAATCTCACAGGCTATTAAGACAACCTGCAGAGAGTCGGTGCAACCAAATATTTCATTCTCACAGTCACATTGCTATGGCCTCTATCAGCATCCCACAAAATCTAAGATACATAGGAGGCCGAGGAACTTGTTAATCACAATTTCAAAAAAATAATTCCTTCTTGCACAACATCTTGCTAATTAGAATTGTTATGCCAATCTTTTAATTATACATTCAGACCTTTCCACATGACAGTGACCCAAGATAGACCAAGGCAGCATATTGAACTGGCACTTGAGACTTTCATGGGTCCTGCCTCACCTATCTCCCTTGCTTCAACAGAATAAATATTTATGTCATCGTCATTATTGTATTGGATGGCAGACATACATAGGGTTTTATAGACACTAGGATAGAGATAATATTGTTTTCTGGCAGGGTCATAGAATAGGCTGGTCGTGGAACAGTAGAGAATTTAAGTAAGTGGACAACAGTTTCAAAAAGCATAGAGTGAAGCTGCCAGACCAATGTGGGAGCATAAGGAGGTGACATAGATAACAGCAAGTCAAGAATCTCCCCCAAATTAATGGGCAACAAAAAAGAAGAATTGAGGCAGGATTGTATGAAAGAGGTATGGGGGCAATTATGAGAAAATATTTTTTGGATATTACACAATAGGCAATAATGTAGAGAGAAGATGTTTAATTCATTTGTTTTAAGGGGCCATTTTGAAGTTATCTTTGAAACGTGTCTGCTGGGAAGTTTTGTTTTTTTCTTTAAATGAGTAGCTGAAATCGCATGAACTTGATTTTACCTCCAGCTTTCGTCCCTGATCACCATCCTTCACTGGGTTGCTAGAATGGCCTTTTACCTACAATGAAAATATATAATGTTGCTCCCCAGCTTAAAATCTTTCCATGGCTCTTCTTTTCCTAGCTCATAAAGTCCAAATTCCTTAACTGTAATTTCTAGGCACCACTCTAAGCAGAAGCCTCATTACTCCATATTTGCTGCTTTAAAGTTTATTTCATTCTCATGGCCTTCAGGATAAAGTCCAATGTCTTTAGTATGGCATGTATATCTACCTTCTAGACTCCTAGACCACCACACTGCATTCTGCTGCAGCAGGATTTTCACATTTCTATGCTTCCCAAGTGTTACTTTCTCTGTTTCTAAAAATCCCCGTTACACCAATCCATCCCACAGGATTCTATTTTAAAATATCACTTTCTCTATGAAATCTTTTCTAGCCACTAATACTAACAATTCCCTCCCCCATCACCACCACAAAACTAGGAAAAATTAATCCCTCCCTTTCTATTGTACCTAAAATAATTTGTATAGACACTTATATCACATACATAGAATATTAAGTTGTAGGTATTTACTTACACTTCTACTTATTCTTTTGGATCAGTGTTCTCCAAACATTCTTAATAACAAACACATATCAGTAACAAGTTTTAATCATGTACTTCAAATATATGCATATTTGTTGATATATGAATTATGTGCATGGACTATTACACCAATATTTTCTGTACATATTACATAAAAATAGAATTTTTTTCTTTTAAGATGACCGGTAAGGGGATCTTAACCCTTGACTTGGTGTTGTCAGCACCACACTCTCCAAGTGAGCGAACCGGCCATCCCTATATGGGATCCGAACCCGGGGCCTTGCTGTTATCATTGCCACACTCTCCCGAGTGAGCCACGGGCCGGCCCCAAAAAATAGAAATTGAAAAAGATAAATGAAATATAAATAGGAATTCTAACAGTTTTTTCCTGTAGCCTAATGGATTGCTTTGCACAGCCCTAACGGGAGTGCATGTACCCCCTCTTTGAATTAGCTTATAGGCTGGCCAATTATCTCAATTGGTTACAGAACATCCTTGCAACACCAAGGTTATGGGTGCATGCATGTTCCCATATCAGCTAGCTAAAAAAAAAAAAAAAAGAATTAGCTTATAATAACAGTGATAATAAGAAAATACATTTGATGTATATATTGTATGAATTCAACAAATGTTAATAAATGCCAAATATGCATCATATACTGATGTAGACACTGGAGACATAGCAATGAGTAAGACAGATTCTTGTTCTTAAATGTACATTCTGGGTGGGTGGGGAGGGGTAAACAAGAAACAAGATAATTGCATAACAATTGAAGCAGCTAGAAAGGATGATGTATAATGTGAGAAAGTACTGTAACATGTCTTAGAATTAGGCAGACATAGTTCAAATTCACAGTTGGCTATTCAGAAGTTCTATGACGTTAGGCAAATAACTTCATCACTCTAAACGTATGTTTCCTCCTCTGTAAAATGAGGATAAGTTTCATCTCAATAGCACGCTCATAAAAATTTTAAAAAATAATGGTTAAAGTTTCTGGCATGAATGCCTAACTGGTAATATTTTTCTAAAGACTTTGCAGCCCAAGTGACTTCCACTTTATTGCTAACTGCCCCTTCCCCCAATATATTGACTATTCCACTTGGGAGACCGATCCTGTGTCCAGACTATATGCAGCTCTGGGTCAGGAAACATACCTATTTCCCATCTCTAGTGCCACTGTGCTTGGACCATAGTAAGCATTCCCTAAATGCTGGTCAAATATATAAATAATTAAATGTGTTTAGTCAATCATTAATGGAAAAGCAATCCAACCATTTCCCCATCCATCTTCCCAAACATTGGTTTTAAGTCATATTGATGCTTCTTAATATTAGGCTGAAGTATTTTTTAAAAAGAAAATTTGAGTTTTTTTGACTTGTATCTTTCTAAAACAGATAACATCTCAAGAGACATTTTGTAGTGACCACTCTATAAACTAGATGTATCATGAAACATCAAAGTTTAACACATTCATTTTTTTTAACATTACCATTGGCCTTTCCTTTCTCATTGACCTCAAAATTTATATATCTAATTCTTCCTCTTTATGAAACACAGTTCTTCTTAAATAATAAAATAGTTTTTCATAGTTTAGTAGGTAATCGCTAATAGGGTACAGATGGCATTGGCCCCGTACAAAAGGTCACAGAGAACATGAGATGTATGAGTCTGTATTGTTTCCCTTGTTCCCCTGCCATTGCCTTTGCATTTCTACCTTTTTCCTTCTTGTTGTATATTTTAGGTAGCAGGTAACTGGATATCTTCAAAACTGAAGTGAAAATGTGAGACAGTAACAGAAATTTCCAAATATGTACTTATGTAATCAGGACCCTAATCAGTAGCCTAATGACTAAGAGCCCATTAGACCCTCGTTAGGGTAGGAGTTGCTATTTCTCTGAGCACATGGGTAAATTGAACCTTTGCTGATCCTGTTCAATAATCTCATTTCTTCCAAATATATGCAAGTTAGTGCTTCCCAAAAAAGTATGTCTAGTATTATCTATAACATCATGATTTTAAGGGATAACCTTCAGAATATTAATCCAGATCCTGTTTAAACTTTGGAGACCTCAGTATTTCAATTAGACTTTGTATTTTGACATAATAGTGGATTCACATGCAGTTGCAAGAAATAATACTGAGGGATTCCATGCCCTTCACCCAGATTTTCACAATATTACAATTACATGTTGATAATATATCTTAAAACAAAATGTGGTTTAGCAAAATTTCAAAAAACATTATTACACCTGACAGCTTGTCTTTGTCCATTGTGAATGTTTAGTAACAGTTTTGAAAGGGGATTTAATGAGAAAAATGATTGCCCAGTCATCTGGTGGTCTTCTTGCACCTGTGTACTCATACTGGTCTGCTTCCTATCCCCTGACCATGCCTCATACTGCCTCCCCCTGCCCACGCCATTGCTTACCCACCACCATCTTCACACTACCCTTACTCCTTTTCCAAGTACCACATCTTCTTCTGAGTCACCACTAAGTTCTTTCCTCTGACTTAACTTATTCATTATAGCTCTATTTTAGCCAATTTGAATCTTTTTGGGGAGCAGGCAGGGTAAAGTTTACCGGTGACTGAAAGCACATGTCTTAGTCTGCTTGCCTGCCATAACAAAATACCACAAACTGGGTGGCTTAAAAAATAGAAATTGATTTTCTCACAGTTCTAGAGGGTGGGAAGTCAGAGATCAAGGTGCCAATGCAGACAGGTTCTGATAAGGTCTCTCTTCCTGGCTTGCAGATGGCCGCCTTCTCACTGTGTGCTTACATGGACTTCCCTCAGAGTGTGCACATGGGGAGAGAGACACAGACCTCTCTCTCCCCCTCTTCTTATAAGGCCACCAATCCTATCAGATTTGGACTCCATTCTTATGACTTTATTTAACCTTAATTGCATTCTAAAAGCCCAATCTCCAAATACAGTCACATTTGGAATTAGGGCTTCAACATATGAATTCGTGCTTATGGGAGGAAGGGACAATTCAGTCCATAGCAGATGTCTCTAGTTTGAAAAGTAAGCATGCTTTTTTTTTTTTTAAGAGTTTTCTTGACCTTTTTTTTTTTTAAATTTTTATTTTGTCAATATACAATGTATATGATTATTATGGCCCAT